>NW_020664439.1:22142785-22201664 GCF_002925995.2 Terrapene triunguis
GCGGCGCGCGAGCGGCAGCGGAGGTGAGCTAGGGCGGCCGGGGCACATTTTTAGGGGTGGCATTCTGGCGCCAGCCATGCCACCCCTAAAAATGTGCCGCCCCAAGCACCAGCTTGTTTTGCTGGTGCCTAGAGCCGGCCCTGACTGTGGCTAAACAACAAAGTAAAAGAAGGAGTGAGAGGCAAAAAAAAAGCATCCTTTAAAAAGTGGAAATTAAATCCTATTCAGGAATATAGAAAGGAGCATAAACTCTGGCAACCGAAGTGTAAAAATATAAATAGGAAAGGCAAAAAAGAATTTAAGAACAGCTAGACAAAGACTCAAAAAGTACCAGCAAAATTTTTTTTAAGTACATCAAAAGCAGGAAGCCTGCTAAACAACCAGTGGGGCCACTAGACGACCAAGATGCTAAAGGAGCACTTAAGGAAGTTAAGGCCATTGCAGAGCAACTAAATGAATTCTTTGCATCAGTCTTCATAGTTGAGGATGTGAGGGAGATTCCCAAATGTGAGCCATTCTTTTTAGGTGACAAATCTGAGGAACTGTCCCAGATTGAGGTGTCATTAGAGGAGGTTTTGGTACAATTTGATAAATTAAACAGTAATAAGTCACCAGAACCAGATGGTATTCACCCAAGAGTTCTGAAGGAACTCAAATGTGAAATTGCAGAACTACTAACTACGGTATGTAACCTATCATTTAAATCAGCTTCTGTACTAGATGACTGGAGGATAGCTAATGTGATGCCAATTTTTGAAAAAGAATCCAGAGGTGATCCCAGCAATTATAGTTTAGTAAGCCTAACTTCGATACCAGACAAATTGGTTGAAACTATAGTAAAGAACAGAATTATCAGACATATAGATGAACACAATTTGTTGGGGAGGAGTCAGTTAGAATTCTTTGAGGGGGTCAACAAGCATGTGGACAAGGGGGATCCAGTGGATGTAGTGTACTTAGATTTTCAGAAAGCCTTTGACAAGGTCCCTCACCAAAGGCTCTTAAGCAAAGTAAGCTGTCATGGGATAAGAGGGAAGGTCCTCTCATGGATTAGTAACTGGTTAAAAGATAGGGGGAAAAGGGTAGGAAAAAATGGCAGTTTTCAGAATAGAGAGAGGTAAATAGTGGTGTCCCCCAGGGGTCTGTACTGGGACCCATAGGTGCAGATTCTGTGGGTGGTCCAGGGCTGGAGCACCCATGCGGAAAAATTAGCAGGTGCCCCGCACCCACCGGCAGCCAAGCTCCCCCCTCCTCGCCTACTTCTCCCTCCCCCCGCAGCGAGCCGCATTCCCACTCCTCCCCCTCCCTCCCAGCACTTCCTGCTGCCTAACAGCTGTTTGGCAGCGCTTAGGACTTTCCGGGAGGGATGGCGAGAAGCAGGGATGCAGTGTGTTCAGGGGAGGAGGAGGAGGAGAAGACGCGGGGCAGGGGCGGGGACTTGGGAGAAGGGGGTGGAATGGGAGCGGGAAGGGGGTGGGGACTTTGGGGAAGGGGTGGAATGGGGGAGGGGCCAGGGGCAGGTGGGGTCAAGCACCCACCAGGCAGAGGGGAAGTCAGTGCCTATGCTGGGACCAGTACTGTTCAACATATTCATAAAAGATCTGGAAAAAGGGGTAAACAGTGAACTGGCAAAATTTGCAGATGATGCAAAACTAGTCTATATAGTTAAATCCAAAGCAGACTGCAAAGAGTTACAAAGGGATCTAAGAAAATTGAGTGACTGGGCAACAAAATGGCAGATGAAATTCAATGTTGATAAATGCAAAGTAATGCACATTAGAAAACATAAACCCAGCTATAAATATAAAATGATGGGGTCTAAATTAGCTCTTTCCACTCAGGAAAGAGATCTTGGAGTCATTAGCTCTTTGAAAGCATCCACTCAATGTGCAGCAGCAGTAAAAAAATTGAACAGAATATTGGGAATCATTAGGAAAGGGATAGATAATAAGACAGAAATATCATATTGCCTCTATATAAATCTATGGTATGCCCACATCTTGAATACTGCGTGCAGATCTGGTTGGCCCATCTCAAAAAAGATATATTGGCATTGGAAAAGGTTCAGAAAACAAAAATGATTAGGGGTATGGAACACCTTCCATATGAGGAGAGATGAATAAGACTGGGACTTTTCAGCTTGGAAAAGAGATGACTAAGGGGGGATATGAAAGAGGTCTATAACATCATGACTGATGTAGAGAAAGTAAATAAGGAAGTGTTATTTACTCCTTCTCATAATACAAGAACTAGAGGTCACCAAATGAAATTAATAGGCAGCAGGTTTAAACCAAACAAAAGGAAGTATTTCTTCACACAACACACAGTCAACCTGTGGAACTCTTTGCCAGATGATGGCAAAGAATATAACAGGGTTAAAAAAGGACCTAAGCTCTATGAACTTACCTAGTTCTATCATCAGCTATTAGCCAGGAGGGGCAGGGATGCAAAACCATGCTCTGCAGTGTCCTTAGCCTCTGTTTGCCAGAAGCTGGGATTGGGCAACAGGGGATGGATCACTTGATTGTTCTGTTCATTCCCTCTGAAGCACCTGGCATTGGCCACTATCAGAAGACAGGATACTGGGCTACATAGATCATTAGTCTGACCCAGTATGGCCATTCTTATGTATCCCCAAAATTGAGGGTAAGTGGGTCCTTTGGGACAAGTTCCTTTGAGACTTCGGTGGGGTTTCCCAATGGAGTTCTGAGTGGCCACTCTCTCCTGGTAAACCAGTTGTACTTTACATGTGGGATTCTAGGTTTATTTTGCTGGAGCTTTGGAGATACTTAGAAGAAATGGTTTCAGCAGGAGATAATAGGCTTTATAACTTTTCACATGATTCCCATTTTAGTGGCCATCATCTTGTCGGGTGACATCTGACATGATAAGAAGCTGATAATTTAGACGGACTGACAGTCATTCACATTGTCAATCACCAAACATCCAGGTTGCCCAGGGTTACAAGGATGATTTTTGCCTTTGTCCTGCAGTATTTAGCATTGCTGATTTTGGATGAAGAGGTTCTGACAGATAGTGCCAGAGGCAGACAGAGAGCGCATGCCAATTGTGGAGTTCCTGTGGAGCCTTTGTGTATGACATTTTTAGGGCTTGTGTGGCAGTCCATAGCCAGGGCATCATAGGTGGTTACCAGGGTGGTTTTAATAATTTTATCTGCTTTAGAAGCCTGCACAACAATGTTTGGTGTATGTCCCAGGCAGGGGCGGCTCTATGTATTTTGCCGCCCCAAGCACGGCAGTCAGGCAGGCTTCGGTGGCATGCCTGTGAGAGGTCCGCCAGTCCTGTGCCTTCAGCGTACCTGCCGCCTAATTACCGCCGAAGCCGCGGGACCGGCAGACCTCCTGCAGGCATGCCGCCGAAGGCAGCCTGACTGCCGCCCTCACGGCGACTCGCAGACCGCCCCCCGCGGCTTGCTTATTATTTCTCCATGTCTTATGCAACATTTCTGTTGTTATCAGTAAAAGAGGAAGAGTAGAATATGACCCCTCTCCCCGACTATAATTAAAATGACTTTGTCCCTTTTCACAGAAGTGAGTTCGACACCTTAATGTACAATCAGAATTTCTGGGTTCTTTCCCAGCTTTGTCACTGACTGCGTGTGTGACCTTGGACAAGTTATTTAGGCCCAAGTTTTCAAAAAGGAACTCTTTGTTTTAGATGCTTCTGTTTTGGTTTACTAACTTAAGATGCCTAGAATTTGATTTTCAAAGTTACTGAATACCTGCAGCACGCATGGAATTCAACTGGAATCTTAAGTATGTAGCATCTCTGATAATCAGAACCTAGATCTCTAGATTTGGGCACCAAAACATGAAAGCACTGAAGGTAGAGACCACTTCTGAGAATTTGGCCCTTAACATCTCAGTTTACGTTCTCAGTTAATTCATCCATACATAGATAAATAAATAACAATTCCTCAAGGAGGTAATCTGAGGTGGAAGTAATGAGAATTGACCAAATAATTTGCAATTAATAATTTATCAGATATTTAGGAAAACCTCAATTACCTTGAGTTTATTAGTTGTTTGGAAGTGTTTAAAAATATGCTTCATTGACTGTGCACAGATTTTTGGAAGTACCGGTTTTCTATATTCACTACTCAAATATGGAACAACTATTGATAAATCATTTGCTGTTGTGTTTATTCCCTGTTTGGATAATTAAATAATGTCCAGTGAAAATTCTTTCATCTTTCTCCAGCATTCATGCTAGTAAAATTTAAATCACATGAATGTTTTCAGAAAAGCTAAGGCAAAAGAGACCTAAACAGCTAAAACAAATTCATTTAAAAATTCAAACAAAAATTCAATGAAAAATTGTCAGAATTCAGACTATTCTAATTAGTTAAAGGAACACCTTAATTAACATTTCCTTCTAACATTTCTATTGTCACAATAAACCTATAAGATTATTATAAAGGGATTAAAAAAAGAATATTTTTGCACTCCCTCTGAATTTTAGAACACTTTGTGTATACTCAGTTTCACTGATTTGTTTATAGTGCACCTCATTCCCCACACTTTGAAAATGGGGTTTACTAATTACAAGAAGCAAAAGAGCTGAAACTGAAAATGGAAGCATGATTGGGCACAGAAATAAAGTAAAGGAGGAAGGAGTATAGGCCTGAGCAGTTTGTTCTTGAGCCAACAAAAGACCTTTCTAAACAAGTTCCGGGGAACAGATAAATCTTTAATTTTTTTAAGTAACTTTTTTAAAAAGAAAAATCAGGGCTTATTATTTAAAGGATGCTTTATCAGAAAAATGATTTTTAAACATTAGTCCATAAAAAAACACCCAATGACCCTTTCATATTTGTAAAGCACTTTTACATCCTCAGACAGACGTTGCTTTTAATGATGAACATAGTCAAATTTGACAAGGATACAAAGTTAAGTGTGAGGCAGAGTCAGACTAAAGATTCTTTTCTGACTTGAAAAGCTTGTGTTTTGTTACTAATATTAGAACTACAGAGACCTATTTGACAAAAAAGCACCTTCTAATTTAAAACTTGTAGCTTTTAAGCTCCATAGTGGCCGCTATTTACGTGGTTGACTCACTCTTCACAAAATGTACCCCCTTAAGCTCAGGGTATAAAGCCAAAACATAAAATCCACATTATTGAGCATGACTGAACAAACTACTGTACTGTATGTGTTTGATAAGAGACAGGAAAGGAAAAAGAGACAACCTGAGGCATAAACCAAGACTTTACATATTTCATTTAGAACACTGGAGAAACTGTTATTGACTTCATTGGGAATAACTCCCAGTAGTAAGCATTGCATCTGGTACTAAGTATTTGCTGCTAAGTGCCAAATTCTGCTTTATGATATAGATGTAGCACACAAGTTCATGTCACTGGGAGTTATGCCTGTGTATCAAAGTAAAATTTGGCCTTTTTTTTTTTGTTCACTGACCTTATATAAAAGGTACGTTTTCCAGCTTGGCAAGAGTGAATTAAACTGGGCAACATTTTGGGTGTTTTTGATATCTGCTAAATGAAGTGAGCTTCCAACTCATCACATTTACTCAAGCTCACTCAGCTCTAGTAAAAATTAAAATGTTCCAGTTAATTGAACAAGGTAATTTAAGACTCAAATTTTTCCTGCTTCAAATCTCAACATTTTTTACTGTCTGAAGGTGGAGAATATGTACTGCCGTGTAATTCTTTAGACTGCCCAGAATACTTAATAGCTATGGGCCAAACTTATTCCCTGATTTTACACAGAGATGTGCCAGTGTGGATTCCCACTGAAATAAATGAGAAGTCATATGGAAAGTGGATCTCTTGAAAATTATAAAGGAAAGTACAAAAAAAAGTCTGAAGAACCTTTATGAAGGAATTGGGCTGAATGAGGTAGTAGTCCTGATATAAAATAAAAAATTGTCACATTGTGTACTTTGATATATGGAGAAAATTTGGAAGTGCTCAGCTGAGAACCAAGATAATCTTAATGTCAATATATGGAGCATTTTCCTTACTGTTGCTTCCTGAAAACGGAAAGATAGTATTGAGGTTTGAATATCTGCTCTGGGTCCTCTTTATTTCTCAGGGCCTGATCCTGGAATCCTTACATAAATCCAAAGAAACAATCAACAATGATAAGTAGCAGCAGTGGTCCTTACTTATGGGAATAGATCGATTGAAGCCAACACCAAACTTAATAAATCAAGATGAAGATTTAAGGTTAGTCTTATCTGAAACACACAAGTTTACTCATGAGAACCTGTAATGTCACGTGCCTGTGATCTGGCTTAATTAGAAGTTATCCCTGGCATACTGTTTTACATAAATGGCTTGATACCTATTCAAGAGACCACTTTTTTATGGTATGATAATGCCAAAGTCTTGATCAGCAGAGACACTCAGTCTAAAAGGGAGAAGTCTTGATTTTGGAACATACTCCACCTACAAGGTCCAAAGAAGGTAAAATCTGTACATCTTTAGGGTGCATGGCAAATTCTCCCAGGCTTTTGGGGAGGGAGGAGCATGATACGGTTAGTAATAGGATGTGGATTATTTTTGTTCATTTTCTTGGTTGGATGTGGGGTGGTGGAGGTTTTATTTTATTGGGGTGAGATTGCAGGATTTATCATTTACTAAAGATTATCCTTTAAGTACATGGCAGAGGCATCAACAGCCAGGGTTAGGCGCCATTTTATCACACTGCACAAATCACATTAAAAAAAGTTCATAAATATAATAGTTTGCCCTTATATAGGTTCACTGAAGAATTACAAAGCACTTTCCTAGCATTTATTCTGGCCTCCCTTTCAAGGGGCAGAGCAGGGACAGCATGAGCAGCCCTTTCCCACTGTTTTAGACCTGTGAGGGGAACAGCCTCATGCCACACACTACCTCAAAATACCCAAAAAAGGTGTCTCTTGTGCCTGCCATATCCCTGTCTCCTCCTGCAACAAAGGTTGATTTCAACAAAGGTTGCAGAGGTCCAAGGAATGGTGAAAGCACAAGCAGCACCCAAGTACATGACACAGCTGCTGTTGCTCCTGTGTGCACACTCCCACTGCTCCTGGAAATATTCTGTACACCTGTGTATTCTGCAGGCAGATTGCCTGCAGGCACTGATGTCAGTATGGTGTTCCTCTGCAATCCTCTAATTCAGTGTTTCCCAAATTTGGGATGCCGCTTGTTTAGGGAAAGCCCCTGGCGTCCACAGGTCCGGCTGATCGCGGCTCCCACTGGCAGCAGTTCACTGCTCCAGGCCCATGGGAGCTGCTGGAAGCGGCAGCCAGTAAGTCCCTTGGCCCGTGCTGCTTCCAGCAGCTCCCATTGGCCTGGAGCAGCGAACTGCGGCCAGTGGGAGCCGCAATCGGCCGGACCTGCGGACGCAGCAGGTAAACAAACCATCCCGGCCCACCAGGGGCTTTCCCTAAACAAGCGGCGTCCCACGTTTGGGAAACACTGCCCTAATTGATTGTGGATGATACAGCCACAGGCTGACCATAATTAAGTTTCACACCATCCTGTGAGATAGGCAAGTATTATGCCCATTTTACAGATAGGTGAACTGTATGAAACACAAAGCTAGTACACACAACAATATGATGCTGGAGACAGGAATAAACTAAAAACTACACACAGCTTTTGTTGTAAAATCAAAAACAATGCAAAAAACTTGCCTAGTTTTGTTACAAACTCAAACCTCAGCACAGGTTTGTCAAACAGTTCACAAACCTGTTGCATGAACCTGGGGCAATTTAGGGTTTCAGAACAAAAACAGGTGAAATTCAGTGGCTTTCACTGTCTCAGTTTGAGTTTTTATTCAGATCAGAAGTTCAAAGCATAACACAAACCACCAACTTAGAAAAGGGACCTGGAGGGATATTGAAGACAGTTCAATGAGGTTCCCTGCTCAATGTTCAACAATATCAAAAAAGCTAACAAGATATGAGGTTGCACAAGAAATGGGATGGAGAATAATATGGATAATTTTAAAATGCCCTTATTTAATTCAATGGTGTTGTCTCATCTGGAATTCTGTGTACTGTACTGGTCACTATCTCAAGAAGGATATTGCAGAGTTAGAGGGAGGTTCAAAAAAGGTGACAAAAATGATCAAGGGCATAGAAAAAACTTTCATATGAAGATAGATTAAAAAGACTGGGATTATTTAACTTGGAAAGGAGATGAAGAAGAGAGGACACGATAATAAAAGTGTATAAAATACTGAATGGGCTAGAGAAGGTTCCGAGCTTCTGTTCTCTCTGTGGTCTGGTCTATACTACCCGCCTGAATCGGCGGGTAGAAATCGACCTCTCGGGGATCGATTTATCGCGTCCCGTCGGGACGCGACAATCGATCCCCGAATCGGCGCTCTAACTCCACCAGGGGAGGTGGTAGTAAGCGCCGCCGACAAAAAGCCGCAGAAGTCGATTTTGCCGCCGTCCTCACAACGGGGTAAGTCGGCTGTGATACGTCGAATTCAGCTATGCTATTCACGTAGCTGAATTTGCGTATCTTAAATCGACTCCCCCCGTAGTGTAGATGTAGCCTGACTTATAATATGGGAACAAGGGCAATTTACTAAAACCAAAGGATGGCATGTTCAAAATGAGAAGAGGAAACACTATTTCACACAACAAGTAATTAAACTGTAGAATCCAGCTGGTCAAAAAGTTTTCAGCGGAATCATTTTCCATCAAAAAATGCTGTTTAGTCAAAATAAAAACATTTCATAGGAATGTGTTGATTTCAATTAAAGTTTTTGACTATCATGTTGATTCATTTTGTTTCAAATGTTGTAGTATATTAAAATATTAATTGTATTATTTACATTTATTATTTACATATTAATTATAACATATTTAATATAATATAAAGGCAAACATGCTTTGATGGTCCTAAATTGACATTTTTCAGAATTTTTATTTTGCAGGAAATTTTGGCTTTTAATTGTGCTTCAGAACATTATTATTTTAAAATGTTCGAATTTCATGCAGAAATTCTTTTTCCTGACCATCTCTACTGTGGAACTCATTGCCACAAGACATTGTTGAGGCCAAGTACTTAACAAGATTCATAAAGGGACTGGATATTTATATAAATATTAAGAATGTCCAGACTTATCATAAGTAATGATAACAAAAATTTTGGAAAGGATATGAAGCCTCATGCTTCAGTGCTTCAACTATGATGGGGGGACAGGTGATCCCACATCTGCTGACTACAGGGTTCTTGCACCTTCCACTGAATCAAATAGTACTGGCCACTGTCAGAGACAAGATACTGGACTAGATGGCATGCTGGATCAGATCCGAAGTCCAATTCCTATGATATGTTTTCAGTAAGAATTGTGGATACTGAACACTTCTGAAGATCAGATTTGCACACAACTCAATTTTGTACAGTTCTAAATGGAATCAAGGATATCTGGACTTTGAGATCCCTGTTCTATACACTGTATTAGACTAAAGGGAAGATAATTTCTGGAATACTGTGGAAAATCTCACAACATTCTTGTGAATGGATGAAAGAACCAATATCAAAAGAGTTTGGTAAAATGCTGGCTTTTTATAGCCAAGAATCATTTTTGTTACCAAATTTGAGATAGAGAAACTAGAGCTGGAAGAGTAGTTAGCGGGACAACATACATTTTCAGTTCCTTTCAAAAGTTGAAAAATCTATTATTCAGACACCTTATGGAAAAGGCACACACTTGCACGGAGTTCATAGACTAAGCATTACTCATAGCTCTTTCAGATGATGAAAAATGCAGAGTAGGCTGATAACACAACTCGGGTTTCTGCTAGGTATTGCAGCATGAAGAGGTTGCCTTTCAAACAGGACCTAAAGTCAATTAGGTCCATGTAACTGTTCAAAATTCATTAGAATGACCTTAGTCAAGCTTTGCTTCCATGCATGCTATGGTATATGATAAGATAGCCTAGAGCAACAGCAGCAGTCTGGTGGCACTTTCTAAAATGTTTCCAGTACTTGAAAGCAGTTGGATTTGTTAAAATTTCTAAAAGGATTATATCAGGATGAACAGGTTTTTTTCTTTTTTTACTTTCTCCAAGCCAGTACAATAATATTATATAAAGCTTTTCATCTTCAAAGATCTTTATAAACCTTAGCAATTCACAATAAGTTAATAGTTGTAAAACTATAATAAAACACACTTTTGTTTTCTTGCTAGATTTTTCTCTGCTAGTTGTTGGAATTAACTGTAAATGGCAATAACTTTTCTAACTGGAATTGTTCTGCAATTTGAATGTTAAACTCACTGCAAAGAGAGTATGGACAGATCTCACATACAGTCACAAACTGGAATAAATTAACATCTTCAGACTCTGCTAACCCAATGAAAGACCACAACACAGTCTTCTCTTTAGTGTATATAGCTAGTTGATTGCTGTTGTCATTATTTAAATCATAAGCAGGAATAATATCAGAAACAACAATACAAAATGATACACTTAACCAAAATTAACCACATCTAATGTCTGTAGCAGATAAAAAACACGAAGAAGCCATTTTCATCATTCTCCTTCTGTTCATTTTTTAACAACTGCTGTAAAAGAATCTTTCAAGTCTCTCAGTTACACCTAGGTAATTCCACCACTTAACATTAAAGGTTCAATCCTGCCAACTGGCTAGAGCCCTCTGCTCCCACTCACTTCAAGGGGAGTTTAAGGCACCCACTAACTGGCAGGATTACATCCTTTGGGATTCCATTCAAACAGTACATTACACAACTAGTCCCACTGACATAAGGGACTTCTCAATGTAAGAAAGGGTATCTGAATCCTGCCCTTAATGAAGAAGTTCTGTGCTCCTAAAGATTCCCAGGCACCTCTGCCTATTTATTCCCAACAGCATGTGGGAAGCTCAAAGATTGATAGCCTGATCCTGCAGACCTTACCAATGCAAAATTCCTGTTGAAAGTTTTACATTAATAAAGTTTGCAGGATCTGGCTCTACAGAGAGCTTTCTACTCTCGAAACTATTCCAAGTGCCCCAGTTTGAACACTCTAATACTACTCAGCCAGAACTTGTTTGAAGCTAGAGAAGGTGGTCAGGTTTTAGATGGCATTAAAACCATTTCCTAACTGAGGCCTAATCCTTTCTCACACTGACTAGTACTTAGTATTTCCAATAAAGTCAATGGGATTACTTGCACAAGTAATTAGGCCTTCAACAGTATTGCTGCTGCAGGGCCAAAGGAAGGTGTCTCTCAAATGCCATTTGCTTTTTTTAATTTAAAAATTATGAAACAATTTGCACTTTACAATAATAGAGAAATGATTCAATACCAGAATACCAGAAATCATATACTTTTTCTCTGTTAGTTTGCATCACAGTCAGAAGAGGTTTTTAAAAGATAGAAGATACTGTATAGCAGTGGAAATTAATCTTAATGCAAAACCACCAAACAAATCAGGGTTGTTGTTAACAATACCACTTAGCCCTTACAGAACACTTTACATCTTCAAAGTGTCCTGTGACCATTAGTGCATACAATACCTCCGTGAGGCAGGTAAACTTTATTATTCCCATTTTACAGATGGGAGCCTGAGGCACAGAGGTAAAGTAACTTTCTCAAGTCAGACAGTAAATCAGAGTCAAAGCAGGAAAGGAAACTCAGGCGTTGCTGGCTTGCAGGCCATACCTTTTAACTTTGTAAACACCCTGGAATCTTTGGTATGGCTGAATGAACAGCAGACCACATACCTACAATAATAAAGAACAGGAGAGCAGCAGGTCATAAACTAAAAAAGTCTGCAAAGAAAAAGCCACATACTTCCTTCTCACAAGCCTGCTGCATGTTTGTCTGGCAATTGATTCCAATATGGAATACTAAGGAACAGATTCTGACCTCCTAGTCTTTTTTTTGGGCCAATCTGGCAGCACAGAGGCCAGAAAACCACCTTAATTGTCTGCATGAAAATTCCTCCTTTGTAAGGAATCCCTGGGTGGCATAGGGACTCTAAACCACCCCTGTATATCTCCATGGTTCAAGGGCCTGGGAAGAGACAAGAGGGCATGGCTGGAGCCATAGCTGCAATTTGGCTATCCTGATTCCCTTGGGCTACACTAATGCGCACCAGAAATTAGATCAGTCCCAAACTGGTCCGAGAAACCAGGTCTCACAAAAGATGCCACTGAAGGCCCCATACCCCCTTGAGCAGATGTAGCTTAGGATCTGTATTTAAATGTTAAGTTATCAGGCAGGGAAATTCTTAGTAGAGGAACTGAAAGTAGAAGCATGTTATGTTTAGTTTTAATACTTGTTTAATTTTTTACAGTCACATTTCCAGAAGGGAGTGAGACATTACTTCCAGCACTTAAAGAGGATTTTAGACCTTGTTCTGGAGTGATTTCACTTCCACCTCCACAAAATTGCTTATTTTTGTGCTATGCAACAGATTTGAAGTTTGTACAGTATATGGAGCACATGCTATAATTTACTTGGCAACACAAACCAGCTTTAATCCAGATGAAGAATCAAATGAGCAGATTGATTTGAATTAGCCCCTATAATTTACTAAGATGCAGAGTTTCTTTAACGCTTTAATTTTTAGACTACTTGAGAAGAGAAAGAGTCCTTTCCCGTTGGCCTCCTCTTCTCTCCCAGTTCCACACTGCATGATTTTCAAAATATTTCACTCTACAGACCACCAGGAAAGGCTACTTGAACAACATAGTTAAAATCACTTCACTAAGGAGCAGATTTTGTAGTGATAGTCAAACAGAACTCCCAGTGGAGTCAGTACTGCAGGATTTAGCCTTAAACATCAACAAACAGATATACGCCCAAGAAAGATATTCTATCTCCTTCCATATTACAAACAAACATTGCCCTGAGACCATATTGTAAAATATCACTTAGCTCTGCCAACCATTGTTTCAAACGCTGCTTTTGGTACCAAAACTGTGCAAGCTCACAGAATGAGACTAAAACATATTAAATTGTCTAAGACCTAGATATTCTACTGTATGTTTCAGTTTTCAAAAAGCCTCCAAACACTTCACAAGCATTATTCCTTTATATTCCTAATGGCACACAAAAATATTAAAAGTGCACAAATCGGTAGTGCAAATAAGGATAATCACATGTATATTTTAGTACTTATTCTTCAACCAACCTTTGTGTTGAGAGGAACATGGCTAGTCTGTTATTTAATTAATATCTAGGCTCAAAGATCACCCTTTGCTTTTCTTTAATTTGATAAAAGAAAAGCCTTCTTTCTGGATTAACACAAATATAAAATGGAAAGACTGTGGAACATAAAGGCCATGGGTTGCATTTTACACTGGATAGGTTCTGGTTGAATGAGATCTGGGATGTGTGCCAAATTAATAGAAAAAAAATCCTGTTCTTCCTCTCCAATAGCCACAATGTTCATTATTAAGAAAAGCATATGAACCACAGGATTTGATTTTAATAACACCAATGTCTTCATTAATCTGTACTTTCCATTTAGCCTCATTATTGAGTAAATGCTGAGTTAATGCAGCACCTATTATTGTTGGATTTTCCCTGGAAAAAAACCCTCTTTTCCCTCTTCTTTTATCATTCATTCAAGGACTATCAGGTGTGTGTGTCATGTTTTTAAACAGGCCAACGGCTGTCAATGGCTGTTTTCTTACCTCAGGTCTGGGAGGCTACTTTAGTAATGTGCTGTCTACAAAGGAGATGGAAACCTCCCCCCCCCCAATAAAATAGCTTTTATCTCAAAACCATATTTATTTTGGTGTTGTTTTAAACGCTGTCATGTCAAGAGACCTCTCACTATCACCTGCAACTGAGCTGATCTTTCCTAGATGTTCCAGGGGCCTCCTTCTAAATCAAGAGCACTGATAGCCAACACTGCTTTGTATCTGCCGAACAAATAGTGGCCTTTTGTCCAGCACAAGTTCCTAAACAAACTTAATCTCTCTAACACTGTGACAGATGACATTTAGATGTCCTTGTTACCCTTAAAATGAGTTTTATTGACAATCAGAGAACAAAAAGAAGGCCCAGATAAAGCCCAATGTTTTATAGGCCTGCTAACAACATCTTAGTTCTTAGTGCAGAGGGTGTAGAGAAAGCCTGAAGTTGCCCCCATTTTCCCCTGCTTTGCTATATCACCATGACAACAGATATAGAAATCACTTAGTGACTCCTAGAAAGAAAACACAGTGACACAGTACCCCTTGTATGGCGAATCAAACTAAAGCCTTCATTCAAATGGCTATTCAGCTTGGGCATTCATGTAGAGGATGGGGTGGATTTTACACAGGTAACAACAACAGAAAGGCCAGCAAGCACTCCAGCCACAGCATATGGTAAAGTCTCTGTTTAATTAATGCATCCTCAATAGAATTTATCCATTTTAAATTTGTTTTCTTTTACTTGAAACATCATTAATGTAAAGGGCAACATTAATCAACATCTTGCAACTTAAAAGGGCATTAAAGAGTGATCTTTTTCCCCCCTATGCAAAAGAATCTTTTCAAGTAGTTTTGCTAACTGCATCTGATTCAAGGCACATTCTAAGAGTTCTTCATCATAAGGCAAATCTAGAGAGGCCTCTACTGGCCAGTCTCACTATGTGCAATTTTTTATTTGTAAGTGACTTGGAAAAGCAAGTAGTAAAATGACTACAAGTTTTTATCTTAAAGTTGCACGCAGAACGGATTACTGATAAATATATTGCGTAAAATACAGAATAATTGTGATTTTTTTCTTAAGCCATCACATGCAGTATAAATTTGCTTTTTTTTAAAAAGTAAGGAGACTGTAAAAGTTTATCCCAGCTGTGATGTATGTGCCTCTATGACATTTTAAGATATTTTAAGATTATAGACTAAAGTCAATGAGTAATCATTTTTCTTTGTGCACAGGACCCCCATGTAACTTTGGGATTTAAAACCATTCAAATATGGATTTTTTGCATGCATATGGCATTTCATATGTGCATTTCTCCTAGCTCAAGCAAAACATACATCAACGCTCAAACAACTTAAATTGAGAGCACTAGAAAAAGAAGTTATTGAAAACCTGGAGAAGAGGGTTCCATGGTGACAACACAAAGACAGAAAACTTCAAAATCTTCCATTTGGGTTCCTGTAAGTAGCATTTAACATTATGAACAACCATGTATTTTGTGCTAATAAGATTGCATTTCCTTCTTTAAAAACAAAATTTGAAGAGTGAGACATTTTGTTCATGAAAAATTAAGATATTTAGAATTAAATGCATAGACTTCTTGTTTTTTTAATTTAGTGCAAACCATATGCCAGGGTAGAAGCACCCAGGAACTGAATCTTACTAATGGGCATCAAAACAACCCACTAGCCACAGAAGATGTAACTCACTGGAGATTATCCATTTTCCATAAGTGTTGAAACTTCCTATCTAAACAATGATGGGTTAAACAGACATATCTTTAATCTAACAGAAAAAAGCATAACAAGATCTGAATGGTTGAAAGCTGAAGGTAGACAAATTAAGACCAGAAATAAGGGGCACATTTTTGACAGTGAGCGTAATGAACCATTGGAACAACTTGCCTTGGGATGGGTAGAGACTATCACTAGAGGTCTTTAAATCAGGACTGGATATCTTTCTAAAAAATAGACTATAGCCCAAACAGAAGTTATGGGCTTAATCAGAAATCACTGAGTAAATTTCTTTGGCCTGTACTATGCAGGAGATCAGATTAGATTATCATAATAGTCCCTTCTGGCCCTAAAGTCTATTAATACATTCTAATTTTGAAAAAGGTGCCCAACACCTATAGCACATCGTACACAGTGCTATTTCTGATTATAAACAATTACAAAAGCTTTTTAAAACTTGTAAGCTATAATAGATTTTTTTAAAAATCAAGATTTTTAAAAAATAATATCAAATAATGAAAATAAAATTACTCCCATAAATATAGTATCATGTGTTCAACAACCTTCCATAGCTGTCATGTAAATTTATCAGCCCTGACCCAAAATCTACTTTCCTGTTCTTTACCTGAGTGACAATTACAACAACAACAAAATAATATATGTTTCACTCTCTTATTTTAAAAAAATTACATGCCCTGGATAAATGAGAGAGCAGAATTTTAACAAGACTGGACCCGCCTGTATTTTCTTCAGGACATCCCATATTCAATTAACCTATTTTCCACATATCTTGACATAATCATAAACTAATTTTAATCTAAGATTACCTTAATGATACCTCTTTCAAGGGAAAGATAGGGGTGGGGAAAGAGGTGTCATATAGGCATCTAGTTAATTTAATGTACACTGTCAAGCATCTTAAAAAAAAAATACACTGAAGGCCTGAGGTTGCCACCTTGCAGTCCCAGCAGTGACACCTACTGGGACAAACAGGGCCTGAAACAGCTATAAATTTCCCTTGGCTTTGAAAGTACAATGTAAGCTTTACTCTATAACTATAAAGTACCACAAGTTACAGTATTACAGTTTATTTAGAGACAAAACTGCCTCTTTCATTATTGAAGCAATAAGGGAGTGGGAAAAAACCCTGTTAAATCTCATCAGTTTAATTAAAACAACGAGGAGCCCAGTGGCACCTTAAAGACTAACAGATTTATTTGGGCATAAGCTTTCATGGGTAAAACCCACTTCTTCCTGAAAGCTTATGCCCAAATAAATCTGTTAGTCTTTAAGGTGCCACTGGAGTCCTCGTTGTTTTTGTGGATACAGACTAACACGACTACCCCTCTGATACTCAGTTTAATTAGGAAAGTGAAGGAGCCAGTAGCCATGTGAATAGACAATATAATATGCCACTGTCATCTACAAGATGTCACACAAAAAATATTACAGATTTTGTAAGTCATTCCAAAAATGGTACCTTCAGCAGTTTGCTAAACAGCTACATATACTGAATATGCAAAATATTGTATGTTACCAGAAAAAAATTCTTAGGTGGTTTCCAATTAATCTAAATGTTTTATGTACATGTTGACATATGATCAGAAGCTAAAATATTCCTATAATTATTACATCGGCAGCACCACAAATGTCTATGCCACTTTATTGAACAAATAAAATACATGACCTATTCCCTGAAGAGCTTACACTCTAAGATCCAATCCTGCAAACCATTGACCACATGAGTAGTCCTTATTCATGCAAACAGCTTTATTGGAGTTAGTGGAAGTATTTGGATGAGTGAGGACCAGTCATAAGAGTAAGATTTCACAGGATCAAGCCCTAAATTTATTGAGTGAAAACTGACAAAACTGGGTTGCAGGGAAGGGTAATGTAAATAAGGTAACATAGTTGTGTATGTTTGGAATGGTCACCTATTGACGGCTCCAGAGTTTGTTTGCTTCTTAGAAATGTGTTTGCATCATTACATGACCAATTTTTTTAGTCAAGGTCTTTGTCTTCCTCTAGACCCTTGTGGCACCAGCCATTCTGAAAAAGGTCAATAAAAATATTACATATCAATCCAGATGGCCAGCAACCCATGCATGCCTTTAATGCCAGCCTAATAATAAATAATAATAAAACAGTTTTAAGAATATTGATTGAATGCATTTCATAGAGGAATCTCTGGAATGTAGTAATTTCCTGGCAGATACAGAATGACATAGTGAAAGTGCAAGGAGAACATTTAAATTGGTTGATTTTTTTAAAGTTGTTTTTGTTTGGGGGGTTATTCGTGTTTGTTTTTCACATTGACTTCACTAGCTCTATTTTAAAAAGTTACTAGATTGTGAGCCATCAGTCAATTCATTTTTAATGTTAACTGAACTTCCATGAAATAATTCTGTGTGCTACAGTAATTAGAAAGTGAACTCATAATTACAATCTAACAAGTGCTCTTGTGCATTTTTGGTATCAGACAGACTGGAAACCTCATGGAGGATTCCACAAGGGACTGCCATACAAATGACCTGGAGACCTGTTTTCATGGATGAAGCTAGGATAGCATCTCCTGTATTTCCGTCATGATCCTCTGACAGATATGCAATTTACTTATTATAATGAAAATCCAGAATTAATAATCTGGAAGCTATGCAGCCACAAAGAGAAATGTAATCACTATTTAAAACATTTCTTTTTCAACACACCTGTAAATGAAGTAGAATCCACTGTGCTGAAGAGCATAGAAAATGATTATATATAAAACTATTTCCTAATTTATTTATTTAAAAAAAAGCCCAAGAGTCTTAACTACAAATCAGTTTTACGGAAAAATTTCTCTCTCTGGTCCCAGAAAATATTAAATATGCAAGGGAAATATAGTATGTGGGACATACATACCTAGTGGAAAGAATAACATTTAAAAATACTTTTTCATGATCATGCTCTGGAAAGAGGATATGCAGAACTGTTTACAAATAAGTTACTTTTAAATATAAATTGGATATGAAACATGATCCAGTCTACAAGCATACTGGGAATGAATCCACAATTAATGTCCAAAGTATAGAACTCTTACTTCATTAATTACATATTGATATATGAGATACCACGTTTGCTCTATGGTATCCTCATATCATAATATTAATATGTTAAATGAGAAGGACAAAGTAAGTTAATGGAAACATAATATAGTAACAGAAAATAAATGACAGTAAAATAATGGGTACAAACTAGAAGCAAAATTCTTTGGATTGTACCCTCATGGTTAATTTGTGGCAAAAATTAAACCTCTGGGGAGAAAGAAGCAAAATTAGGTAATTGCAAAATGGATTAAGTTTTCCTGAATACCTGAACTAGTAATGCACTTAATATCTACAACAGCCAGGAAGACTGATTCTGTTTTTTTCCCTCAGAAAAGTCCATCTACCCTTTTCAGGAGGGATTTGCACAGTATACAGCTCCAAAGAGCCCAAGAGCTGACAGAGGAAAATGGCATCCAGCAGCACAGGGCAGCCTCGGCAGCCCATCAAGAGCAAAACCACATAAGAGAGCCAGAGGCAGATCCAGAGCTGCCAACACAACTGCCTACAAAAGCTGCCAAGGAGACAGAAGCTGCTTGTGGGAAAATATCACTTAGTCTTAGCATCTGGGTCCTCTGATTATTATCCAAAGAGAGACAGAGTGGTAAGCTATGGTGAGATAAACAGCACCTCATTCCTCCTTTACCCCCCCCCCCACACACACACACCTCTTTTCCCCCACACTAGATACACCTATATAATTTCAATTTTGGCTGTGTTTTAAATCCATTTCTGCAGACAGGTTTGGTAAAGGGACACTTGCCCACATTCAGTGTATGAGACATAGTAGGGCTATTTGTTACTGTTGTTGTTATGTTTGTCCTGAAATGTAAGCATGTTTACAGTAGAAATGAAGTCCCAGCTCTCTTGCAGGTAATCCCGGGGAGTCTAAAAGGCTCAAGGGAATCCCTAACTGGGATGCTTTAAAATGAACTGCTGCTCCTGTCCAAATACATTAAAACAGGGTCAAATGTTTGATTTGATTTTTCCTCATCTTCGGGAAGAAAACAGACCCCAAATCCCTAAAAGTTCTAGGATCAATCCTCTCCTCTATCTCACTTATTATTTTTTTTTCTGAAAGGGAGAGAGGACATAGAAAAAGAAGGGTGCTCTACCCACATGTCGTTTACAGTATGTGAAAAAGAGAAATAATGTTTTTGCTGGCTAGTAAATAAGGCAAAATATTTGCTCTCTAAGGTGACACATGCAACAACAACAACAACAACCAAAAAACAACTTAAGGTAATATAAAGGCTGGAGAGATGTTATGGTTAGTTAATAGGCCCTAACTTCTCAGAGTTATATCCACAGTTGTGCAGACGATTTTGCAATCACAAGCTTTTAGATACATACGTTTTCATATTCAAGCTACTTCTTCACTCTGTGGAAGAAAATGATTTCTGTTTTAAAATATATGGTATTATCTTCTTACAGTAAATTCATGTTTTTTTCTGCAGAACTTTATTAGTAGAGCTTCAGTATAATCTGTGCTGTTGTCAGAACTGCAATGAATACATTGCAAACTATTGAAACAAATCAGGACTGTCACTTTACTTCATTATAAGGAGAGTTCATTTATATGTGGGATCCCCATAAAGGGGTTTGCAACATATCTGTAGAGTGTGGAGTCACAATTTCAAATAGCATGATATGTAAAATGCAATCTATTGGTATGTTTTGAAAAAACTCAATTTTGCTGAACTGCATCTGAAATGATTAAAAAATATAAGTAGTTATTTTAGTATATATTTTGAAGTTGGGCAAATCTGTGTGGGTATGCATACAGATTCAAATTTAGTGTTTTAAAGTAAAGGTACAGAATATTTTTACTGAATGGTAAGTATTTCCAGTGAGGAATAAGGGTCTTACATTAATCTAAACAAAAACCATAGGAATATCTGTGATCCACACATACATTTAAGAGTATAGCTGGAAGAAAATATCCAAAGGAGACTAACCAATAACATAAGAGGAACTACAGCCTGGAGTTACTCTATAATAACTCAAGAATCATGGATTCAATGCCACAATCTGTTTTTTGTTTTGTTTTGTATTTTTAATTCTCACCAAAAGAAGATACTTTGATTCTAATGATGGACTCTTTTGATTGATGGACCATTTGATAGAATGTTACTGAGAGATTGTTATTTCTGTTCCCGTGTAAACAAGTACATTCCAAAACCCATTTAAATTTATAGTATTATTTATACCATTATTAAGCAAAATGGCAAAAATATTATTAAATTGTTCCATCGCTTCCCTTTTTATTATATAAGATCAAAATTCAATATGAACATGTCTAAATGCAAAGCAAGGCTCAGTTCTTAGAGAAAGCTAATGTATATATGACTGGCATTAGTCAGCCTTATCCTGGAAGACAAAAGGAGAAGTAAATGTGAAAATATGTTGTTTTAAACAAAGAAAGGTTTTTAAAACATCATTTGCAGGTACTGCTTGTGCTTTGTGAATGCAGCTTTAATATTTTTAAAAGATGAGTATGAAAGATTGAATTTGATATTTCTGAGCATGTTCATTTCGAAAGAAAACATATCAGAGGCAACATAGTGTATATATCAGATGGTGCTGTGGGTTACTGTGTTCTCCATTAAAAAGAAAAGTAAATAGTCATATAAAATGTGTTCAAAAGGCTAGAGTTCAAGTCAGACCTGTTCCTCTTGTATGCTTTAATAAGCATTATTTTTTAAAGCCACAGTGTAGTTTAAAAAAAGCCACAAGATTTTTTATTTTTTATATAAAGATTCCATATATCAGCAGGTTTTACTTCCTTTTTTTGCAGTGGGGAGTGGTCCATATTTGGTATATTACTTTATTCCAATGATTTTGCCTCCTTTAAGTTTTGTTGGCATGCAGATCTTGCCTGCATTCTACAATTTCATATTTCATTCCATTTTAGTTACAACAAACCCTGTATGCAAGCTGCATCGTGATATTATTTGCCCTTTATTTTCTGAAAGTCTTGCACAATTTCTTTAATGCTGGAATATACATTTTTAATAAGCAATTGTTTAATAAGACAAAGTTTGAGCACTCAGGCCCAAATGATCCAAATACAACATGTCATTTAAATGGTTGGTTTAATTAGCAATAAGAGGTATTTTAGTTTACCATTTTATAAGTAGCCTCTATTATTTAACCCTTTAATGTCTTATAGTTCTGTTACATTAGAAGGGTAAAAAGAAAACTGTATAAATTCTATTTAGTAAAGCCAATAATGTGTATTCACTTAAGAAAAAATATTTGAAAATTGTTTTCCCCCTCACATACATTCACATGTATAGAAAGATCACTATGCTTTTAAAGAGTCAGACATTTCTTTTTCCTTAAGACACCAGCTGAAACTACAGAGAACTAGTTAGGTTCACACATTCTATGTTCATCCTGTATTCTCTGAAAGAACTGTCCAAATTGTATTAGGATTTGCTTATAATGATGTTATATGATGTCCTTGTTGTGATACCTGCATATGTGGAGAACTTAATATTGATTTACTGTGTCTTTTGCCTATCCTTGAGCAGCATAGATAGCAATTACAGCTGCTGGTGGTATCTATTTTGTCTTTTCATAATTGTCATTTCTGGTTCTACTTAAGATTAAAATATGAAAATTGCATCAAATGTACACGAACAGCGCATTAGCCAAGTTATCAGCAATATCCTGGCACAGCCATCATTTTAACCACCGTTCCCTACATTTTATTTATGAAAACTGCATACTGTAATATAAACTTTTAGGAGGAATGCATCATAGAATGAGCTTCCTTGACAGAAAGTCCTCATCCAGATCATTAATATATTCCTAAGAAATCATCAGGGATTGTCCAACACCTGTACAACTGCACCAGATGTTTCTGAGTAGTTTTGTTTGGCTTGCAGTTTGATATTGATTAGCTTAGAAGCTGCTTCCCCATACTGTTATAAAATAATTTGCAAGCGTCTTTTTTTTTTAGGGTTTTGTTCACCAGAATTTGCATGGTTGATATGAGATGTGCCTTATTAGACACGGCATAGGAGGTTTTAAAAAGAAATGACAGGGGATACTAACATGGACAGTAGAAGACTGCTTATGGTTAGTAGTGGTCAAAAAGTCACATGCAGATATTATAATGTAAGGAGAGGGAAATAATTTGTATAGGGAAACAGCAGCAAATGTTTTCGAACTTTCCAGGTTTTTGTTTTTAAAATAATTAATTTTTTTAACTCTACTAGCCTGTCAAAAGGGGTAAAGAAAGAAATTCTTGTGTAGTGCTGACTTGGCAGTGGTTTCTTTATAGTCTGTCCATGTGCAACACACAGCTGAGATAATGGAGAATAAACATTACACAAGAACATCCTTGCAAGCCATCAACCTTATCTGCCAATCCTCCCAAGCAGTACATTTTATCATTGGTTAATGAAGTGAATGTCCTATTTTAAAATGAAGTTGAACAAAATAAAATAGGGGGATGAAGAGTCAATTTTTTATTTATTTATTTATTTATTTATTTTTTGCTATGGCTGGTATTTAAAATATCTTTTTCACACTGCACTAGGATACATTTAAGAACAATTAAATACCATCTAATAATTAATGTATGTGCAATCTATAGCATGCATTCTCTTCTTATTAGAGTCTGTGGTTTTTTGTTGCAATCTAGCTAATAAAGGCTTTCTTTTACACAAGAGAATTTTGACAGGGTTGACTCCAGACGGCTTTCCAGCTGAGGTCTGGGGCCTTGCTGAACCTTCAAAATTTTCCCATTTGAGCTGCATCAAAGTGAAGGAAATTCAAGGATCACTAACGTCTCAGATGGTAGCACTTGCCCTAACAACCAAGGTTCAGGAATTCTTTGGAGCAGGCTGAGGTCATTTTTCTCCCCTTTTCTCCTAATGCTTTTCTCTATTAATCAGAGCTCACAGCTCAGATTGGTCTTCAACTTCCTCCCAATCCTCGCTAAGCCTGTCATTTCTAGCTATTATTTACTTTAATGGACTTTGGCTGATCCCTTATGAAGCTTTGGATCTGAGAATAATAAGGCTGGAGAGTAACGGGCACAGACATGGGTGTGGGTTTGCCTGCAGATTAACCGTGGCAGATGGGCTTTATTGCGGTTTCCTGTGTGCCGAGTGTTGATTGAGAGGATATAATGAGAGAGGTGGTGTCTGCACAATGGCTGCAGCCACTTCATTGCACCTCGCGTCTAAACAACCCCATTTTTCTAAATCTTTGGGTTGTGAAATTTTAGGAAGTCAGAGCACAAGAACAAGTACAAAAACAACTGTAAATAACCATGAATGTTAATCTAACCCTAATTGGTCCCTTCTTTCATTATGAGTACATTTTGCTCATTTTTTTAAGTATATTAATTATATGGATAGTTATACATAAATTTGACTTTTATATCAGTTTAACAGAAATTTTACTGCATAGCAACTTTGTTATTAATATTAATGTCCCATTAATTTCCATCATTAACACTGGCTGCAAAAGCTTACCTTGCAATCATCTTGTTATGCCTTAGGTTTTTGTCATCTGGGATAAATTTGTTTGAATTAAATTATCTATTGTCTAGAGAATATAAAAAACAAACAGCAGCAAAATTCCTTAATTTCCGGCATAATGTGCCAAAATAATCTGTATTTTATTTTACAGATCAAATGCAGGTATAGCTCTCAACTGCAATCATATGACAAAAATATTTTTATTGTCTAAGTACTATCAAAAGATCTTTTACACATTTCCCATTTAAAAGATTTTACTTAATTCCTCCCTTTCACTGATGGATTAAATCACACCTATTGATTCTTTTCTTCCTTTGGGGCTTTACCCATCTGTCTTAACTCTTTCATCCCAGTACCCCTTGGGCTCAGAGAAGTGCTCTACAAATGAACTGCTGAAAACCTGGAGAAGATTCCAGGTCAAGTTTGTGTACAAGAGTTTAAATTTTTAGTGACAGTCTTCCCTTACTGCAGTCTGAAAGTTTCCACACAGCGCTGCACAAGCACCACCAATTATCCTCCTCCTTTGAAAACCATTATCAAGTTTTTCAAAACTTCTTTCATTTCACTGTTGTCATTCGATGAAAAGGAAACTAACCACCATGTCAAGACAACTCAGCTGCCTAGCAACCATGGGCCACGTTTTAATTCTGACTTGCTTCTGGTCTTGACTAATGGAAAGGGACTATGTTAAGCCAGTCAGAAGAGTTGTTTGTCACTTCTGAAATGCAAACAAAACTATATTGTTTTCAAAAATACCGGGTGTGATTGATGTAAAGATTTACAGTAACATCATTCATTTTCCCTTGTGTTTTAGTGGGATTGATGTCATATCTTTTCATGCTTTATTAAATGCTTTAGAAAAGCTCAGAAACATGACTTTTTTGTCCTAAAGAGTCTAAAGCGTTTTTTCTTCTTATTCGAGTGAACTAGACTCCAACAACTTGTGAAATTTAATGAACCTATTCAACATGTGTCTGCCACATCAATAAATAATTTAATAAGAAACCATCAGCCACGATGGGGGAACGCATTTCAAAACAATAAAAAAAAGAACAGGACAAACCAAAATCAACCAATCATCAGAAGAGAAAAAGATGTTAAGCTGCTAAATTGCAGGCATTAGAATTCATTTTATCAAACTTTCCCACAATTGTTTAATCTTTCACTTCTGATATTGAGGAAAAATTAGATTGTCCTGTGCACTATTTTAATTGTAAATATATGCAGATACAAATATAAAGTTCATGTCTATTGCAATATAATGTAATTGGAAACATTACAAGTAACATCAGTGTTAATTATCTTGACAAAGTGTAACTATGACTGATTGTAAACAAGCTGGTTAAACCTATTTGAAAGTCATTTTAAAAAAAAAAAAAGAAAGGAAAAGAAAAAAGTCTTCTGTTGGTATGTTCCGAGATTCTTTTTATAAAAGCTTGGTCAAGTTTTCTATGGAGTTCATAACTGACCAAAAGTGGATGAGTGAATCTACAGATAATTTCCTCTTCTGGATATTTTTATTAATATTTTTCATTATACATGCAGTAGATACAGGATCTATAGAATTTCCCCCCAAAAATGATGATGAAAAGGAAACCATGGCTAGCGAGCAACTCATTTTCTGTACTGTATTGCACTAATATAAAATCAGTCTTTAAAATTCCATTACTCTGTGAGGTAATAAGAATAATTTAATGATGAGTGGGATACTGGTCATAGGTTCTTGTAAGTATAAATATAAAAGCATCATTGGCATGTCAAACCTGTTTTCCAACATCAGAGTTTCCTCTTGCTGTTCTGGCCTTAATCAGCCACACTTATCTAAAAATAGCACCTCTTACTATTGTTATACACTTTCTAAATGGGGGGATTGACATTTAATGCAGAACACTAATATAGCACATGCCTTAATTTTAATTGTCAACTGAGGATAGGATAAATGGTATGGCATATAACTTGGAGGGACTGGATTGCAATCCTGAGTGGGACAAGTGAAGGGTGGGCATGAGCAGGAAAAAAGCCTGCAATCTAACCTGCCTTGAACTCCTGCTGCTCCTTGGCCCTGATAACATGAGGCAAGGTGACCGCATATCAAACCAATAAATCTATATTATCATACTATGATAAAACAACAACACCGCTGTTGTGCCGAGAACCCAATGGGAGTTGGGTCATTACCTCTTAAGTAACCTGACTTCACAACCCAGCTGCAAAATCCAGAACCTGACTGACCAGCTCAGTGGCGGTGGCAGTGCCTCCTAAAAGCTAGTATTATAATGGAAAACTTCCCCTTCTTCCTTTATGTGGCTGTGACAGCCAGACCTGCCATTCAAACTACCACATACCACCAAAATGCCATTTGGACCCTGGTCCCAGTAGTGACACGTCATTGACCTCACTGCTGCACCTGCTGCCATGGTCACATGTGCAGCATCCTCCATGCCCTTTCTGGGGGGATATGCTGCAAGAGGCGAGAAAGCTGAGGGTGAGAACTGAGCATAGAGAACCTAGAGCCAACTAGGTCTGTCAGATAGTCTGCTTTTCAGCTCAGAGAAAAGGCAGCAGTTGTGCTTCAGGTTCCATGGAGCCTGGATGCTGAGTTGACCCTGCCACAATAACCCTCACTACCTCCAGGTTGGACAGCATATCCACAATCAAACACACTCAAAATGGTTTAACTAGAGAAAGAAAGAAGTTGAGCTTGAGATTTCAGTTCATCCAAGAAGAGACGAATACCATCGCCAGAACAACCAGGACAATCACAGGGTGTAGGCTTGCTTGACCCCACCATGTAACTACTCCTTGCCAAGCAACAGAGGGCACTTGCTGCCACAACCAAACATGATGGCATTGTCTTCAGAATCTTCATAGGGATTTGGAACAGCACCTGACTCCCAGCACTCAAATATTTCCCTGGCAGCCATTACTTTGGCCTCGGCCCGCACCACTTCCAGCAGCTCCCATTGGCCTGGAGCAGCGAACCGCAGCCAATGGGAGCCGCGATTGGCCGGACCTGTGGACATGGCAGGTAAACAAACCGGCCCGGCCCGCCAGGGGCTTTCCCTAAACAAGCGGCTTCCCAAGTCTGGGAAACACTGCTCTAGAGGAATTACTGCCAGTGACCATGTAGCCACCTTGACTAGATCATAGATAACTTGCTTGAGTATTTGGGACCCTAAAACACTTAAATGGAAAATCAGGGAATATACTGATTTCTTCACCATGCTAAACAGGGTCCCCTAGTCTAGGCTTTTCAAGTGAGACCTGCACGCTTGGGCTTCCCTTTTTTTTTTTTTTTTGTCTTGGTAGAGTGGCATGTGGAGGCCACTAATGTTTGTATTTTTCTTACTTAAATTCCTAGACTGATATAAAAAATGTGAATTGTGAGATCAATCTCCACACACAGTGCCCATGCATTATCCAACTGGAGTCAAACACATTTACCAAGAGCTCTCTTGCCAGACACTCCCTGTGTTACTTGTTTCTGTAGCAGTGAAAGGAACCCAATGGGAATTTCCCTTAAACCGTTCAAATGTAACATTCTCAGCCAGATTCTGTTCAAAACAGAAAAGAGAAACTGAGAAGCCAAAAAAACATAGACTGCCAGCAAGTATGCTCCAACCTTCCCAGCAGCCAAACCATGCTGATCTGACCAGCACAGCAGGAAGCAGCCCCCCAGTACTTTCTTAGCTAGTGCCATTCTCTCTGAGCCAGCTTCCTATGAATTTGACCATCTCTCCCAGCTGATTTTCTCCAGCCACCAACATCCACAGCTGTTGCTCTTTACATTCTGCCAGCTTATAGACTCATAGGATTTTAAGACCAGAAAGGATCATCATGATCGTCTAGTCTGACCACCTGCACATTGCTGGCCTTACCCACGCATCCACCCACTCCTGTAGTAGGCCCACAACCTCTGGCAAAGGTATCCAAAAGTTAGTCACTGTGGAATTCTCTGGGCAAACACCTCAAGAGACAGTCAGACTACATCTATGGTTTTTCCTTCATTTATTTTTCTTCCCCATGTTACATCTCCCCGCCCCAAGCCAAGACTGCAGAATGTTTTCACAGAAGGGCCTCTGCAGATCTGGGGAAAAGAGAGGGAGAGTAGCCCATGCAGATTCTAGTCCTCCCTTCCCATTCCCCCCCACCCAATTCTTCCATTGGTTTGAGTCTTCTCTGCTGCTTTGTTGGCCCCTTTGTTCCTCTCTCTGCATTCCAAAGTAGAGGGGACCACTTAGGCCCTTGTTCTCTCTTATTCACTACAAATTAACTCAGTCTTCAGCAGAGAACTTTCAAACTTTTCTCTTTCAAATACTGTATATTGTAGACAAGGGTTTAAAATATATCCCACTTCCAAGTTAGAGAAGACAACGTTCCAAGCCACTTTCTAGTGTTCATTCTTGAACCAATTTTTATTCATTCTTACAAAAATATGAACCGTGAGAGAGAGAATATTAGATATATCACTTCATCCTAGATTGTGAGCTCTCTGGGGCAGGGACTACCTTTTTTTTGTCTTCTGCTTACACAGCATTTAGCACAGGGGGCCCCAATCCCAGTTTTACGACCTCTATTACTACAGAGATAATAGATCAGATATTTCTATTATTTAACAGCAATTCTTCTAATTTTGTATTGTTATTGGTATGCTGAGAAGTGATTGTATGGATCATAAACATCTGAGACTGGGTATGAATGCACTCTTCAATTGACATAACTATCATGATAAGTTAATCACAAGTCCCTCACCTAAGATAAAACCAGTTGTGAATCTACCAGGTAAGTGGGTGGGTAGGTAGGTAGATTGTGTGTGTGTGTGTGTGTGTGTGTGTGTGTGTGTGTAGGGGGGGGGATGTGTAAAGTAGAATGAGAGCAACTCAAAGGCAGGAAGAAAGCCAAGCAGTGACCCTGGAGAAGCCTAGAGGAACATTCTGGGTGTGATGGCGCTGTCAGAAAAAATGTATACCTTGTTTTTTGGTTCCTCCCGTGTTTGGAGAAGCAGGACTTTTTACACTCTCTCTAAATAAACACAATTGTATAAAAGAAAACACCAGACTCCATCATTAATTTCTATTCCCAACTGCAACATCCCCAGAGCCCCACACTAGCTAGCTGTTCAGGTCAAAAAGGGGCAACATTATTATTAGTCCAAGTGAGTTTCTAGTTCTTTGCTATGTCAACCTTGCTCCTCCCTCCACAAGTCCCTTAACTGACTCCCCTTTTCCCACCACATCAAGTTCAAATTTCTTCTCTTTGCCTTCCAGGCCCTTCACAACTCTGCTCCTCCCTGATTATCCACTCCTGTGCTTGTCCTACACTCCATTGCTTCAACAATTATACCAGCCTTGACTGCCCTCTTGTCTACTTTCCTCAGAGCTATCTTTGACTTCTTTAACACTTCACACCATTTATAAAACTTCCTGCATGACATTATTCAAAAGGCCAATCCATGCTCTCTTTCAAATCCCAACTCAATATCTACTTCTCTGGGGACACGGACTGGAAAATGGCCAACTAATAATGGATATATTGGGAGGAGTTGGATATAGGTAACGTATATTTATAAACATTGTTATTCATTTTCTTTATTGATTTATAATATACAAAAATGTACAGAATACATACAAAACTTTACCTATTTTGACTTATTTCTCTTCCCTACCATTTAAACATTGCTTGTTGTCTCAGGCCAAGTCTACACTACAAAATTAAGTTGACCTAACTTATGTCAACATATAGCTGCCTCAGTAATTACATCACTTAGGGTACGTCTATACTTACCTCTGGGTCCGGCGGTAAGCAATCGATCTTCTGGGATCGATTTATCGCGTCTTGTCTAGACACGATAAATCGATCCCGGATCAATCCCGGAAGTGCTCGCCGTCGACGCCGGTACTCCTGCTCCACGAGAGGAGTACGCGGAGTCGATGGGGGAGCCTGCCTGCCACGTGTGGACCTGCGGTAAGTTCGAACTAAGATACTTAGACTTCAGCTACGTTATTCACGTAGCTGAAGTTGCGTATCTTAGTTCGAAGTGGGGGGTTAGTGTGGACCAGCCCTTATTCACATCTACACTTTGCTCCTTGTGTCAGTGCTGTGCGTCTTCATCAAGAGTGCTTATAGTGATTGAATTGTCAGTATAGGGCATTATGGGAAGGCTCCTGAAAGCCAGTAGCAGTCGACATAAGCAACGCAGTGTCTACACTGACACGGCATAAACCTAACAAATCAACCGCGTCTCTATGCTGCTTGTTGAGGTTGAGTAATTAAGTTTGCATATCAGGGCAGTTACATCAGCGGGAGCAAAATTTAAGTGTAGTCACTTCCATAATTAGGTCTACATAAGCTGCCTTGCATCAGCCTAATATCAAAATATCTTGAACTCTACAAGTTAATTGTGTAAGGGATAAGTAGTATTTCCTTTATCAGTTTTAAATTAGTTTACCTTTTAATTTCACTGGATGTTTCCTTGTGGTTGTTATGAGAAGGGGTAAATAAGAGCATACACATAGTCAGTCACACACACACACACACACACACACACACACACACACATTTATAATACATTTTATATACAGACATACAAGTTAAGGTGAGGCAGAAGTAGTAAGGATGTATGTCTCTGGTTCCACCTCCAGAAATATAATGGAGATCTGGGCCAAATCCTGCATCTACAAGATCTCCTACTGTATGGTTTATGCTGAGGCACAAAGCCATTAGCAACTAAAAGGAAGTGGGAGAAGGCAAAGCAGCTGCCAAATTTTTCCACTGAAAGCCAGGGCTGGCCCAGAAACAAACAAACTCTTCCTCTCTCCTCATTTTGGGGTCTCTGTCCACATAAACAGGCTCTGGAGGACCAGGAGCACGCCCTGGATGACCAGAAGTTCTGACTCCTTAGCAGGAGACACGTCCCTACATCTGCTGTTCAGTCAGAGGTTTATGTCCTACCAACTGACAATGCAGGCAGTCCAGGTGCCCAGGAGTCAGAAGCAGTCAGTGCAGGTACTTCTGCTGCTGCACTGACAGTAGTGGACTCTTCCTCTGGCCCCACCAGTAGTCCTACTGCTGCAAGATGCTCTTCCCATCTTCCTCCTACAGTCCATGGGGCTATAGTAAGCTCCCAAAGAAGGGAGATATTTGAGTTACAGATTTTGGGCATGTAAAGCAAGGGAAGCACACTGACTCATGTTGATTTCTGCTATGATGCGGTGACAGATAACCTGTTTTCCATTAGGATCCCATAGAGTATCCTCACCATTACTGATCCTTATAACAGATACATGCTCTAGACCTGATCCTAGATTCATTTAGACCAGCTGTACACTAATGTAGTTGCGTTGCCTTACAAAAATAAAGATACATTCATGCAAAATGTTTCTAGTCTGGCTAGGTCTAGATATTAGATCAATGGATTGCACCTGTCTATCACTGGTCTAAACAAGTAGAGAATCATGTCCTGTATCCCCAAGGGGAAACAAAATTAAAAACATGGAAATCCCCACATTAACTAAACTACATGCACAAGTGTGGTGTAAAACAGTCTCATCGGAGCCAAATTTACATGCAAAGCATGCAGTAAAATCAACTTTACCATAGGAAACACATGCAATATACCAGCCCTCCTATTAGAAAATGACATAATAATGTAATGGTGGAGGAAAGCAAAAGGATTCATCTGAACAATCTTGGGGTCCTCCACAGGACCCCAAGAGGCCATATAGTCCACTGCCCCCAAATAATACACCTACCTGGTGGTTTCTTCTTATGGGAAAGGACTGGTGGCTTCACAACCACTGTCAGCATCTGGTAAACTGAACACATTCCAACATGGTGTTTCTGAGGGGATTCCAGGCAGTGCCTCACCTTCTCCTGATCTTCAAGGGTGGAAAGAATACATGATGACTCTTTCATAGTGGTATAGTGGTGAAAAAAATAAGTTGATAAACTAACCTAACCTGAACTCTATATTCCCCAAATGGCAGATGAGTAAACTCCTAAACTAAACTACTTATATAAGAATAAGAAGTAGGTAAACGCCATTTACCCACATTTACCCTCAGTTACACTACTTTTCCATCCCATAATGTAGCAGGCTTGCAGTTGCTATTACCATCAGTTACCTTCTGACTGGTTCAAATATAACACACAGATTGTAACTGCTCCATCTAAGAAAATGAATCTAAATGGCTTCTGCTAACAGCTTCCCCATATCACATGGGGTAGTTTCAACCAATCATACCATCTGAATAAATTCCAGGAGACCATATCAAGACCAGCTCAAAATTCACAAGAGCAATACAAACATCTGTTATGGTATTTTTGCAGCCTTCACAGTAACCATATAAAAATGAAAATGCCTTTCAAATGTTTGAAATTTCATACAATTGCTCTAGGTTCATGACATTTCATGAACTCAAATTAAACTTCAATTAAAAACATAGTTACTCACAAATATTCACCCAGGCCTAGTCAGGAACCAGCAATTGGGGAAGGTGAGGAGCTGCATCAGCAGGGGTCAATGTAATGGCCAGGTAGGGTGGGTAGTGCTGCTCCCCTTCCTCTGCTAAAAGCAGAAGGGAGCTTCCCCTTCTACTACTAGCTAAGCAGCTCTTCCCAGCAGTTCTCTGTCCTTCTTAGCTGGTGCAGTAAGAGCTCCCTCTCCTGTTTCAATCTACTTTAATCACTGGACATCAGCATAAAAGAAAAAATCAGGGGAATAAATGGATCGGGCCAGGCTGTCACAAACTGGGCCCACCTTCAACATCAGATTCACTCCATCCTCTAAGCACAATCCTGTAGGGCTCCGCAATAACTCTTAGGAGCTGGTCAGGCCCCAGACTGTTAAACACCAAGAATGAAATCCTGGACCCATAGACATCAGTGGAAGTTTTGCCACTGATCTCGATGGGGCCAGGATTTCACCTCTAGGGATAAGTTTGCCTCATAAGGGTTAATATAACCTCAGACTGTGCCATTATAATTTTAGTGCATGTTTCCATTTCAATTATTGCCCAAGTTTAATTTTTTAAAAAGGTGTTTAAACAACTATTTTAATTCACATAGGGGTGCAACAAGCAACAAAACTTTAGCAGGGCTGGTTAACAACTTCTCATTTCCCCCAGAAGTGACTTGCATCTCAGTGGTGGGTGAAATGTTCCCTCCCTACCTATTGTATATCAGCAAATTATATTTCTACAATGTTTGGGATGCTTCACAATAAAAGGCACTGGATAGATGTTAATTATTATTAATAATAAAGAAAAGCAATAAGGTTTTTTTATGCCTACAAGACAAATTCACACTTGGCTTAAACTTGGTACGGAGATTCTCTCGGCTTGAATTGGAATTGTTTTATTTTAAAAGTACTTTTGTTTGATTGAAATATTTTCTAGCTCACCCCTCTTTACATTTTCATTATTAAGCGGGAGAATTTAGTTTTTTTCTGGCACACATTAACAAGCATTCTGTTTCAAAGCAAAGAAGCAGGTTTTTCAGGGGCACAACCCAAGGTTCCTACTCCCGGCCAGATTGTGACTGGCAGCTCAGCGAAATGTGCAGGATGAGGGAGACATATAACACCTACACCCTTTGTGAGGCTCATGCAAGGACCAGTCATAGGCATGGTTGCTGCCCTTGGAGGAGCTCAGGGATTGCTTCCCCAGTGCCATCACAATCCCCAGCTAGACTAGGAAAAAGAAAGGTGGTGTTTGTTTGAAACATGTTAGCCAGGGCTTAGAGAGGGTTTAACACATTTTAAATGTGTTAGGAGCCTACTGTTGACCAGCTAATACTTTAAAAGAACGAAACCAAAAGGTACCTTTTTTCCTAGTCGAGAAAAGGCCACCTCCACACCAGTAATTTCTATTCTCCCTTCAGACTTTCACTCTCCATCAAGCCTTGCATCACTAACTCTCTCTCTGTCCCATTCCTCTTCTTAGACAACTAAGTGCCATCTCAAAGGTAATCTCTCCCAAACTAAATATATCAACTTTCCTTCCAATCCCTCTCCTCCATAACTTTCCCCCATCCCTATTGACAACTCCGCTATCCTTCTTGCCTCCCAGGCCTGTTATCTCAGTTTAAACTTCTGATTTTTCTCTCTCTTGCACCCCCATGTTCAGTCTCCCCCACTGCTTCTTTCTCTTTAATATCACCATCTCTTCTTCTCTCACTATCTGGTCACCTCTAACCTTATTACTTTAATCCTTCCACCAGCTTCTCATCACCAATCAAATTTAACCCAAGATCCACACCCTCACCCAGACCCTACATAATCTTTCCTTTAACTACAGTACCCCTCTGCTTTCATTTCTCCCATGTACTCCCTACACTCTTCCCAATCCTTTCACCTTACTCCTTCCACCCTGTCCTCCATTCCCAGCTACGTACCTTCTACCATGCTCACACTGCCCCCTATACCTAGAACAGCTTCCCTATCATCTCTCTTCTCTGTCAGTACTATGGCTCTGAGAAATAACTCCTAACTTCTCATGATTAGTAACCCTCAGACCCTCCCTACTCCAGAGAGTTGTCATATGCTTCATGTTGCATTTGTTTGTCTTCATTAAATTGTAAATTCTTTCCAACAGGAAGTGTATCTTAGCTCTGTTCCATAAAGTGCTATGTAAATTTAGGGCTGTATATACATGTAAAATAAATAAATAAAAGATTTCTGGGGTTATTTGTCAGAACTAAATACTTCTTTGTCATGACATCTCTTTCTCTGCCAGATGTTTTGGCACGTATAACACATATATAGGGGACTATTCTCCCTTCAGTGTAGGCACATGCAACTTCCATTAGCAATAATGGAAATTATGAGTGTGCATTGTGGGGAGATGTTAGTCCATAATAGCGATTGTGCTTTCTATGGCAGTTTTTCTTTACCAGGACCCAAGAGCATTCTAAAAATCTTTCCATCTATATTGTTCAGAAAGCAAAAGTTAAGCCCCTAAATAAAAACATACTTTTAATTAGGTGCAATTGCAGGTGCTAATTCTCTCCAATTTGATATATTCATTTCCAAAATAAATTAATTAGCAATAAAAAATTACCTGGAAAAAAATAGAGTGAAATTTTTTTTAAATCAAGCTATTTTAATAAACCACAGCTTGCTACTATAAATATCCTTGTACGGTTATATGCTGCCTTGCAAAATACTAAACTTCATTTCACTATCAATTTCATGATTCATCTGAAGAAGTTCATTATCTGTTAAATTGAAGGCAAGCCTCCCACAGAGGAATGCTATCTAAAGATGGATGTGTTTGTGTGTAGAAGGATAGCCTTTCTTAGCTATATATCAAAAGGGGTATTCATAGACTAGTTACTATACTTCACTACTTTGTAAATATAGAGTACAAGTACTACATACTGTTGCATGGCAGTGGTTCCTTTTTTGTCTTCATGTTGTGGCAGATTAATACAAATTTAGTCTAAACATTCAAAGTTATGCTGTTAGCAATGTTGCCATCTGTTTTTAATGAATATCTAGGGTCCATTTTTCAGTTAAGCTTTTCTTATTGTGTTTGTATGTTGCTTTTTCCAAGCTATCTGCATAATTGCTTAAAGATTTTACTGCAAAATTAATATCCTTGCTGTGAAGGAGGGAGAAGGGCAAAAACCAGGATGACAAAGGCTGAAATGAGGTGAAAGGCAAATTCAATTTTTCCTTGCACCATAGAAACCTCGTCAGAACTAGCTTTATCTAGTAATCCACATTTAAACTTTAACCTGTAGGGGGGCTCTTTGTGTTAGTTAATGTAAGCATAAAAAGAGTCTGCACCACTAATCAGATTAATCATATTTTGTGAGACTCAAAAGCTTCATTAAAAGGATCTAGTTTCCAAGCTACACATTTCAGAAGGGAGGAAACAAAGTTTACTATGAAAAGGAAAGAGTAACAGTGAAATTCACAAAGATACAGAATAGGTACCTTTTGGAGCCAAGGCAAACAGAATAATACCACTAAACTTTATGAAATACATCCCAACTATGCCAAAAGAAATAGTCATGACATTTTACTATTACATTATCCTTTCCCTTCATTTACAAGGATTTATATGGTGTGCATAGCACAAGAAAGGCTTTTCATTACATTTTAAGCTAAACAGACAGGTCTTGATTGTACTCTACTCCTCTGGGGGTATGCAAGTCTAGGAGAGAGCATGCAAGGAACCTTCCCACTTTCGCACCTTTGTGAAAGGACTGGGTACTACTGAAGTCCTTGCATACCCCAAAGCACAACAAGGAGGGGTGAGGATGGGGGTGGGGCCATATGCAGCGATTAGCGGAGTTGATATAGCGTAGTGGAAATGCACATGCATTGTCTTCAAGGGTGGCACTGTGATCATGGTTTTCTGCATTCTATATGTTCTTGTGCTTCCATTGGACCAGTGTCTTCATACTAGCCGCTACCTTCAGCTGTATGCCCCCATTGAGCCTCACAATAGTGAAATACACAAAATTAAGCTGATCCAGTCCAAATTCTACTCTCATTTACACAGGTGTAAATCTGGAATAACTACACAGACTTTAGTGGAATTACTACCAATTCACACAGGTGCACATGGCAGCAAAATTTGGCCCTTCCCCACAATTAATAAGCAGGAGACTCTATGAATTAACTCTGCTAGTACATGCACACATATCTGTGCATATACAGATGGATCACCTGATGATTATTTGTTCTGTTCATTCCCTCTGAGGAACCTGGCATTGGCCACTGTCAGAAGACAGGATTCTGGGCTAGATGAACCTTTGGTCTGATCCAGTATGGTTGTTCTTATGTTCTTATGTACGGGCAATACTGCATACACACAGTTAGAGGCCATTTGTAAATTTGACCCTGAATGACAAAGTTAAACAACATGCAACTATATCAACAAATGAGAACTCTGGATTAGATAGACAACTTCTGTTGGTGGAAGGGACACACTTTTAAGCTTCACTGAGCTCTTTCTCAGGTCTGGGGAAGTAACCAGAATGTCCAAGCTATATACAAGGTGGGACCAATTCTTAAGCATAAGGGGTTCACGCATATTGAAGGAGACCCCTTAAAATGAAGTGGGCACTTAACACCTCTGCAATTGTAGGACAAAGGAGAGTTGTAGGCAGCAGGATGTGTCACAAATTGTTGTAATCAGCCATAAAACCAGTATCTCTGTTAAGTCAGTGGTTTTTGGTGTCCAAAAGAGTTATACATTTAGGTTAACTTATTTTTCAAACTGAAAAATAAAACAAATTGAATTTAAGAACGATGAGTGTTCAAATTATTTGTTAACTCATACAAAATGCTACATTCATGTAACTTCTCATAAATTTCATACTAATGGTGTGCAAAACTTTCAATTCAAACCCTGAAATATTGCAATGGCTGGGGATTTTGTTACAAACTCAAATCTCAGCATAGGTTCAATAAGGTTGATGAAACTTTTTGGTGAATTTGTACCAGGTTTCGGAGAAACCTAGGCTGATTTTGTTTCACACCAAGATCATGAGACTCTCTATGGTTTCAGGATGAAATCACATAAATATGAACATTTCAATTCTGTTTTGCTTTCAGCTTTTGGCTCCATCAATGTCAAACAAAATTTGGATCTGTGATTCCTATGCAAACTACATCCACATGAAAATTTCACACCCACTCATGAACTATGGTAAAACCACTGAATTTCACCTAACTTTGCTCATTCCTGCATATTCTGTTTTCCTTCTCCAGACCAAGTTGTTTAAAAACATTAATAATTTATGTGAGTGCAAAGCCTTTGAAACATAATACAGACTTTTCTGCACAGGCTTGGGCTAATCTCCAAGGGAATTTACAAGTATTATTCCCATAAATGTTATAGTACCATACAAAGAATGATCAAAATAATTGAATGCAAAACTCATAAACTTCAAAACAAAGCCACGTAGAAGCTCAAATGACCTAGTAACTTGACAAAGTCCAAAAAAAGTTTCCATTTCCCAAGGAGAAAATGCTGCTTCTCCTGTAGTTTACAAACCCTATAGATCCTCATTTCTGGGGCCTAATTCTGCATTGCCTTGTATAATAACTTACACCAGTGCAAGCTGGGTGTGAAACACTACCATTTTTATTTGGTAGTGTTTCATACCAGCTTTACACACGTAGATTCCAGAAGACTGGAAAAGGGCAAATATAGTGCCCATCTATAAAAAGGGAAATAAAAACAACCCAGGAAACTACAGACCAGTTAGTTTAACTTCTGTGCCAGGGAAGATAATGGAGCAAGTAATTAAGGAAATCATCTGCAAACACATGGAAGGTGGTAAGGTGATAGGGAACAGCCAGCATGGATTTGTAAAGAACAAATCATGTCAAACCAATCTGATAGCTTTCTTCGATTGGATAACGAGTCTTGTGGATAAGGGAGAAGCTGTGGATGTGGTATACCTAGACTTTAGTAAGGCATTTGATACGGTCTCGCATGATATTCTTATCGATAAACTAGGCAAATACAATTTAGATGGGGTTACTATAAGGTGGGTGCATAACTGGCTGGATAACCGTACTCAGAGAGTTGTTATTAATGGTTCCCAATCCTGCTGGAAAGGCATAACGAGTGGGGTTCCGCAGGGGTCTGTTTTGGGACCGGCTCTGTTCAATATCTTCATTAACGACTTAGATATTGGCATAGAAAGTACGCTTATTAAGTTTGCGGATGATACCAAACTGGGAGGGATTGCAACTGCTTTGGAGGACAGGGTCATAATTCAAAATGATCTGGACAAATTGGAGAAATGGTCTGAGTTAAACAGGATGAAGTTTAACAAAGACAAATGCAAAGTGCTCCACTTAGGAAGAAAAAATCAGTTTCACACATACAGAATGGGAAGAGACTGTCTAGGAAGGAGTACGGCAGAAAGGGATCTAGGGGTTATAGTGGACCACAAGCTAAATATGAGTCAACAGTGTGATGCTGTTGCAAAAAAAGCAAACGTGATTCTGGGATGTATTAACAGGTGTGTTGTGAGCAAGACACGAGAAGTCATTCTTCCGCTCTACTCTGCTCTGGTTAGGCCTCAGCTGGAGTATTGTGTCCAGTTCTGGGCACCGCATTTCAAGAAAGATGTGGAGAAATTGGAAAGGGTCCAGAGAAGAGCAACAAGAATGATTAAAGGTCTTGAGAACATGACCTATGAAGGAAGGCTGAAAGAATTGGGTTTGTTTAGTTTGGAAAAGAGAAGACTGAGAGGGGACATGATAGCAGTTTTCAGGTATCTAAAAGGGTGTCATAAGGAGGAGGGAGAAAACTTGTTCACCTTAGCCTCTGAGGATAGAACAAGAAGCAATGGGCTTAAACTGCAGCAAGGGAGGTCTAGGTTGGACATTAGGAAAAAGTTCCTAACTGTCAGGGTGGTTAAACACTGGAATAAATTGCCTAGGGAGGTTGTGGAATCTCCATCTCTGGAGATATTTAAGAGTAGGTTAGATAAATGTCTATCAGGGATGGTCTAGACAGTATTTGGTCCTGCCATGCGGGCAGGGGACTGGACTCGATGACCTCTCGAGGTCCCTTCCAGTCCTAGAATCTATGAATCTATGAATAAATGACTCCATAAATTGCCAAGTAGTGAAGAGTCAGCTCCCCGCCCCATCATCTGAGATCTCAAACACTGCTCAAAACTGCTCAATGTAAGCATTTCTGCATGTCAAAGAGAGGAACATTTACATTTACTGGGCTTCTTTTCCTGGGCATGATCACTAATCACAATCTCTTCATGATCCTCACCCTCTCCCTTCTGTTCTACCATCCAATTCTCCCATCTGCACACTGGGGTCAAATTACGGCAGCAGAGGTACAGTGGGGGTGCCATGCAAGCTGCATCCCTTCACTCCCTGCACCAAGCCCTAGCATGAATCTGGCCTTAATGCCATGGGGGACTCTAGGCTGCTTTCAGCCATGAGGCAGAACGCCTAGACACAGTTCTGACCTACCAAGTAGTTACACTACATGTCAGAGTCTGATGGCCAAAAAATGAGAGCATGAATAGTCCTTGTAAAAGATTCGCAGGGAAGAGAGTACAAAAGATCAGAACAGGTCCCTAAAACTGTCTGGATTTGATATGTGCTGACCTCCAGTTGTTTGGATTTTGGTTTGATTTGCAAACAGTAGAAGAAAGTTCACCAGAGAAACAGTTGGTTTGCTCTATTTCAGAGTATTATTTCAGCTGGAGAGCCACCAGACAAACTACGAGCAGTTTTGCAGCTGCAAATGTGTACATCTTACATTTTTAGTGAGAAAGTGACATTTAATTCTTAAAACATAAGATTGGTACAGTATATTGTCTTAGCAGAGCGCCTGATTAATGAAAGAAAAGAATACTTTCCATTGCCCAAATTGCTGCTGAACCAAAACAACCCATCTCTACATGAAAAAGTATGTTTCTAGTTGATACCAAACCATTCCTTGAAGATGACTTCTTGGAATGTTACCCTTTCTGGCCCCATCTACAATCTGCACCACTGTTATTACACAAAGGAAGAAAAGACAGAAGCAAAAGGGAGAGAGTAGTAAGCAAAAAAGTAAATGCTTCTTAACATTTTGTTATACTCCAGCACTCTCTTTCATGAAACCCTATTTCTAAACTACCTTAAATCAAGCAAATGCACAGGCACAGCAGTGTTTCTGTAAGCAGCGACAAAGAGATGGTTGGAACCTGGTACAGAAAAAATAGTGTGAATGCTTTTGCCAATTCATTTCCTTGATTCTGCTCTCCAAAATTACGAATTTTTGTCAAATTTCAAGAGCAAGAAAATTACTCATAGTAAAGCATGGGAAATCTCAGCTGCTGGAGGAAAGGTACCCGAATGCCCTGTTGTCTAGAGGAACAAAAACGGGGCTATCAGTCAGGGGATTCTGCCATGGATGGTCCTTAATAATCCTTTGCACTTTACAAAAGGTATTTTACAATGAAGCAGGTTTAATTCTGATTTCACAGATAGGGAAGCTGCTGCTACCTTAAGCTAGGCCTAATTCATTAGAGTGCAGTGCCTCTCAGGCTCGAACTCATCTTGACACTTGGGGCTAAAAGACTTACTGTACCTACAATGTGTTTGATTTTGGACATCTTAACCCTGTATGTTTTCAGATTTCACCTGGGAGAAATATTTCTGTCCTGCTTTACAGATAGAAGACTGAGGTGCAGAGAGCTTAAACGAGTTGTCAGAACCATGGTTAAACCACAGATCTTATGATGCTCAGTCCTACATCTAACCAACCAGGCTACAGGCTACTGCAATATAAATAGTAATGAAATGACCCACACCCAAATACCTAGGCCAATATTTTGAAAAGTGGCCACTAATTTTAGGTGCCTCCATTTTTGGATGCCTAACTTGAGACATACTTAAGGTCTCTCAAGTTGGGCACTCAAAATTAGTGGACACTCTTGAAAATTTGGCTGTAAATCTTTCTGAGCCTCAGCTGACAATGCGAGAATGGTTAGCCAGATGGCAAGTTGTGATTTTTGCTATGGACTGACTAACTACATTGTGTCTCCAACTAGTCCATGCTAATGCAGTAGCTACTGTGGTCAATTTTCCTGTGTAGCCAAGCCCACAAACTATGTTACTGAAGTTGTCGGTGTGTCTCCATATTAGCAATCCAGCAGTGTACCTATTGGGTTCCGGGAAGTGGGCGGGCGAAGCCCGCCCACTGCTAAAGGATCCCCCCCCAGCCTAAGGGGAGGACCCACAGGACCTAAAACCCAAATGATTACGGGGGACAACTAATGCAAAAACAGGGACAGGAGTGCAATTAAAGGGTCAAAAGGAGGGAACCTGACGGGGACACCGAGCAGAGAACCCCGGACAGCGCCCACTGCTCCTCAAAGGTGTCAAGGGAGCCAGTGGACGCCGCCCAGAGGAACTCTGCCCGGATACGTGAACGGACAGAGGATCGGAAACAGGCCCCACAGTCACAGGAACCTCCATCGGCCAACCTCCTCTCCCTGGTTTTATAGATGGCCTGTTTAGCCAGGGCCAAGAGGAAGTTGACCAGGAGGTCCCGCGACTTTGTGGGGCCACGGATAGGGAGTGCATAAATGAAAAGGTGAGGGGAAAAGTGTAACCAAAAACGCAACAAAATGTCGGTGAGGAGCCGGTGTAGGGGCTGCAACCTGGCACACTCTAAGTAAACGTGAGCCAGGGTCTCCCTCGCGCCGCAGAAAGGACAGGTATCAGGAACAGGGGTAAACCGCGCCAAGTACACGCCCGTGCTCACGGCTCCATGAAGGAGCCGCCAACTAACATCCCCGGCGGGCCTCGGGACCAAGGTGGAATAGAGGCTGGCCCACCGGGGCTTCTCACCCTCGACAGGTGGCAGGAGGTCCCGCCACTTCGTATCGGGGCGGGACACGAGGGAGAGGAAGTGAAGAGTGTGGAGCACGAGCGTGTATAGATGTTTCCTTGGCGCGGTCAGGAAACGAACCGGCTGCAAGGTGTGCAGCCGGCTCACGGAGAAGGGGCGGGGAGGCCGGTTGGGTCCACGGGGCAGGGGCCCGATAAAGAGGTCCGGAGGACCAGGGGTGGAGGGTGGGCGGGGCGTGCCCTCGCGCAGGACCTGGTCGAGGTAGACCCGAGCAGCGGGCGGCAAAGCGGCCCTCACCTCCTGAAGTACGCGCCGGGGAGTACAAGGCCTGGAGAGCCCCATGCGCCGAGCGAGCGTCAGGGGATCCAGCCAGACTCCCCGGTCGTAGTCCAGGAGGTCTCCGACTCTAGTGACTTCTGCCAGGACCAACCTCTGGCGCACCGCGGGGGACTCCGCCACCTGCACACGAAGCTGGGGGTTGTGTAGCAGGGGCTCCGCGAGGAGATCTGCCCCCCCGGTGGCCGCCACGGACCTGGTCGCTGAGAACAGTTTCCAGGTCCGGAGGAGGTCCTGGTAGAAGACCGGCAGCCCGGAGAGGTCTCGCGGAAGACCTCTCGGATCGAGATAAAAGAGCTGCCGGTCGTATCGGAGCCCTCGGAAGCGGCGCAGGAAGGCGTGCGCCAGTACTCTCCACGCCGGACTACCTGCACCATAAAAGAGCCTCTGCAGGGCCTGGAGGCGGAAGACATGGACCTGAGTGCGGAGGCACTTCAGGCCCTGCCCTCCCTCCTCCAGGGGCAGATGGAGGACCCCCACAGAGACCCAGTGCAGTCCTGGCCAAAAGAACTCCAGAATCGCTCTCCGGAGGTCGGCCAGGAAACCCGGGGCCGGGACCAGGGTGTTGAGACGGTACCAGAGCATGGACAGGACTAGTTGATTGAGTACCAGTGCCCTCCCGCGAAGGGAGAGGCACCGGAGTAGTCCTGTCCATTTCCGGAGCCGCTCCGTCACCCTGCCCTGTAAACCTTGCCAGTTCTCCGGCGGAGATGGATGCGTGGCAGAAAGGTAAACGCCGAGATAGAGCAGTGGACCCGCGCTCCACCGGATGGCCTGAAGCGCGGGTGGGAGGGAGCTCGCCTGCCACCCGGCCCCTACCACCAGGCCAGAGCTCTTGACCCAGTTGACCCGGGCGGAGGAGGCCGCCGAGTACACGGTCTGGCAAGCCTCCACCCGCACCAAGTCGCCCGGGTCCTGGACCACGAGGAGCACATCGTCGGCGTACGCCGACAGGACCAGCCGCAGCTCCGGCTCCCGAAGCACCAACCCCGTCAACCTCCTGCGGAGGAGACAGAGGAAGGGCTCGATCGCCAGAGCGTAAAGCTGGCCCGAGAGGGGGCACCCCTGCCGCACTCCCCGCCCGAAGCTGACCGGCTCGGTCAGGGTCCAGTTGAGCCTGACCAGACACTCTGCGGAAGCGTACAGCACCCGGAGAAAACCCACAAACTGGGGTCCGAAGCCTAACGCCTGCAGAGTGCCCAGGAGATACCCGTGATCCACCCTGTCGAACGCCTTCTCCTGATCTAGGGACAGGAGGGCGAACGACAGACCATCCCTACACCCAAGTTCCAGAAGATCCCGGACCAGGTAGAGATTATCAAAGATGCTACGGCCCGGGACGGTGTAGGTCTGGTCTGGGTGGATCACGTCCTCCAGCACGGACCCCAGCCGCAGCGAGATGGCCTTGGCTACGATTTTGTAGTCCGTGCTGAGGAGCGAGACGGGACGCCAATTTCGTAAGTCGCGGAGGTCCCCCTTCTTCGGCAATAAGGCGAGCACGGCTCGCCTGCACGAAAGAGGGAGGACCCCGCTCAGCAAGGCCTCGGCCCAGACGGTGACTAGGTCCGGGCCGAGGACGTCCCAGAACACGCGGTAGAACTCCACGGTCAGCCCGTCCATGCCCGGAGATTTATTGGTGGGCATGCGGCGGAGGGCTTCCGAGAACTCGGCCAGAGAGAGAGGCAACTCTAGCCGGTCCCGGTCGCCCGCGCTGACCGTTGGGAGTCCGTCCCAGAGCACTCTGCAAGCGGTAGGGTCGGTCGGATCCGGGGAGAAAAGGCGTGCGTAGAAGGTTCTAGCCCTCTCGCACATCTCCACCGGATCCGTGAGGGGGGTGCCGTCCTCCGCCAGGAGGCAGGTGACGTGCCTCTTGGCCCCCCTCCTTTTCTCCAGGGCGTAGAAGAAGCGGGAGCCGCGATCCATCTCCCGAAGGAGGCGGATGCGGGATCGAACAAAAGCACCCCGGGCCCGATGATCGTCAAGGGCCCGGAGCTCCTCCCGCTTCTCCCGGCACGCTCCGCAAAGGGATGGATCCTCAGGGCTGGCGGCCAGACGCCTCTCTAGCACTAAGACCTCCCGTTCCAACTGCTCTATCGCCGCATCCCTCCGTCGGCTGGCGCCCCGGGTGTAGTCGCGGCAGAAGAGCCGGGCGCGCACCTTTCCCAGGTCCCACCATCGCCGTACCGAGGGAAAGGCACGACGCTGCCCTCGCCAGACCAGCCAGAACTCCCGGAAGGACGCCACGAAGCCCACATCCTCCAGCAAGCTATTGTTAAAGTGCCAATAGGCCGGCCCCGGCCTCTCCGCACAGAGAGAGGCCGTCACGGTGACTAGATGGTGATCCGAAAAAGGGGCCGGCCTGACGTCGGAGGAGTGGGCCCGTGAAAGATGGAAGCGTGACAAATAAATGCGGTCCAACCGGGAGTGGCACGACCGATGGATTTCCACCCGGACATAGGTGAACGTGGAGACGTCGTCCGGGTGGTGGTCGCGCCAGACGTCCACCAGGGAGTGATGTTCCACAATCTCCCGGAGGACGTCCGCGGCAGCCGGGCACTGCTCGGTCCCCGAGCGGTCCCGCTCCTCGAGGGTAGCATTAAAGTCCCCGCCCAGGACCAGGCACTCACGAGGATCCAAGGAGCCGAGGAAGGCGGACGCCTGCTGATAAAAAGGCAACCGCTCCGGGCCCGATGTCGGGGCATAGACGTTGACAAGGTTGATCACAAGCCCCTCCATGCGGACCCGGAGGTGCAGCAGGCGGCCCGGCACAACCTCGGCAACCCCCAGCACCTCGGGCCGTAGGTCGGGGGAGAACAGGGTAGCCACTCCAGCCGTACGAACTGTGAGATGGCTAAAATAGACCCTGTCCCCCCACTCCAGCCGCCAGCTGTCTTCGGCGGCCGGATCCGTGTGGGTCTCCTGCAGGAAAACCACAGAGTACCCCCCTTCCCGAAGGAAGGAGAGCACCTGGCACCTGCGGAGACCCACCCTACAGCCCCGGGTGTTCAATGTTGCAAAGGTAATTGGTGACATGAGGAGGGCTGGGGGGGATCCTCGCCGGCAGGGACGCTCATGGCCCCCATTGGGCCACGCAGCAAACCGTGACCCACCCCGAAGGTGAGCAAAGAGTCACGGAAGCTACGGACCCGCTGGTAAGCCGCGGCGCCCTGCTTCCCGGTCCTTTTACCCTCCCCCATGAGGGCCCTCGCGGCCCGGAGGATCTGGTGGAAATCCCCCCCATCGCTGGAGAGCGAGCGGCACCTTATTGCGGGAGCCACGGACGTCTTCTAAAAACTCCCGCAGCTCCTCTCGCAGCATATGGGGGGGCGGGGTTACTGGCTTCTGGTCATCCCCCGTTGGGGCCCCTGGCACGGCCCCGTGGCCCACCGAGACGGGCAGGCAAGGGGCGGACCCTCGACGTGGCGCCCGATGGACCGGCGCCACATGGCCCGCCTCAGTCCCTGGCTCAAAGGGGGGCGGCGACGGAGGGAGGACAGCAGCCCCTAATGGGTCGGGACTGGGGAACACAAAGGCCGCTCCCTGAGGATCATCCTCTGGGAAAGAGAAGGAGATGTCTCCAGGGGCGGCAATAGCATCATGGGAGGTGGAGGGGATAGGAATCGGGTCAGGAGTAAGGGCAGGGCCGGGGGCAGGAGTAGGGTCGGGAAGAGGGACAGAGGTGGGATCCTGGGCCCCAGGAGCTGGACAGCTGGAAGGTGGCTCCTCGCGGTCGGGCTCAGGGGTCTGAGGGTTAGGGACGGGGTCCCCAGGGATGCCGGGCTCAGGCTCTATGGCAGGTGGAACAGCCACGGCAGCAGGAGGTGAACAAGCCACAACGGGGTACCCACCCAGAAAGGAACTCGGTTGCCCCACGCCAATGAGGGATACCCCTGGTAACTCGTGTCCCAGCTGCGAGGCACCGGCCGTCGCCTGAACAGGTTCGGCGGCCATCAGCAAGGTGTCACTCGCAGCCGGGCAGGTCAAAGAGCCCAGGGGTTCCGCTGAGGCAGGAGCAGCGGTTAGGGGCACGGAAGACGGAGAAAGGGTGGCTGGGGTGAGGTCGTCCAGATCGAGGCCCGCTGGCAGAGGGTCGTCCTCCCCCTGAGTGACTGGGGTCAGACCCAGGGCCTCGATCTCCTCATAGATAGAGGGCAGCTCACCTCCCACCACCCCAGGGTCTTCCCCGCTAGCACCCGAGGCGACACTTTCCTCGGGTATCGCAGGGGGTACAGGTGGCAAGGGGGTAGGAGGGGCTTCAACGGGGGCCTCCGCAAGGAGGGACTGCGGAGGACGGATGGTGGGATCCTCCGGTGCTGCCACACCTTCCCCAGCCGGCAACGGTTGATGTAATGTACCCGTGGGCAAGGCGGAAGGCTCGGCAGCGGTGCCCCCCTTCCTGGTTTTCCGGGGGGCCTCCGCACCAGATGGTAAGAGCGGAGTTCGAGCCTTCCGCTTGCCCCGCTTTCCCTGTACCAGGGTCCAGCCCTCCATGGCAGTATCCGCGGGCTGGGTGACAGGGGTTGGGTCGGGGGGCAGAGATGATGGCTCGAGGATCAGAGGAGGTAACAATGGGGCAGCAGGAGGGGGGGCGGAGTCTCCCTGGGGAGGGCCCTCTCCTGCGCCCGGCAATACCCCCACCGCACCCTCCTCTACGGGCCCCGTCACAATGCACGTAGCAGAGGCGGGGCTCTCCTGCTCGTCTGGGCATGGTGGGGAAGGTACCCCTAAGGCCTGAGCGGGAGCAGTGGTGGTCCGAGAAGGAGGAGGGGCGGCTCCGGGAACCGGGCAACCAGGGGCACCAGCAACGGTGGGGCTGGCACCCTGCCGGGGCTCGGGGGTTCCGGATGCTCCTCCATGTCGGGCCAAGGGGCAGTCCCTCCGGACGTGCCTTATCGCCCGGCAGAGGTAGCACCGGGTCTCCCCCGTAGAATAATGCACCCGGTAAAGGGCCCCCTGATAAGGGACCAGGAAAGACCCCTCAAGTGCCACTCCGCCATGCGCCGCCGGCGGCAGTTGGAGTTGCACGTGCCGGCGGAACGAGAGGACGTGACGGAGGGCGGGGTCTTTGCAGCCCAGCGAGAGAGGGCGAACGATGGAAATTGGTTTCCCCAGGGTGGAAAGGGCGGGCAGCAGGGCGACATTGGGAAGGAAAGGAGGGACGGAGGTGAGGACCAGACGGACACCCAGGTCCTCCAGCGGCTCCAGGGGGACGAATACGCCCCCCACCGCCAGGCCTGTCTCCACCGCCTCTTGGGCGGCGGCCTCCGAGGCAAGGAAGAAAACAACCTTGCCATACATTTTGGAGGCCGCCACGATGGCCGTGGGCCCCACCACCCTCGCCAATGCCCGCACGTAGGTCTCTACATGGGGCGAGGCGGGCACCTGGAGGCAACGGATGCCGTGCCTCCTAGTCAAGGTGGGGAAGGGGCCCAGGCCGCTATAGATGGAAGCGGAGGCAGTGGACGGGCGAGATGGCATATCGGCAGGCGGGGGGGCCGCCGCCACCTGGGCATATGGGGGGGTATCAAGGGCTTGGGGGAGGGACAGTCACCGACACCGGCTCCTCTAGTTGCACTAAGGGAGGAAAGTCACACTAACAGCAGGGGGTGCAGTGATCAATCAAAATGTGATGGGGGGCACAAGCGTATGGGAGGGGGCATGGGCACACGAGGGGGGGTCAATCAGGGCAAGGGGGCGCAAAGGAAAGGGAGCAACTAGGCTGGGAATGGGGCAAAAGAACCAAAGGGCTAACTGCAGGGCTAGGGTGGGACAACCAAACTAAACTGCAGAGGGAAAAGGGCGGGGCAGGCAAACAAACTGAAGCTGGGGAGGGACAAAGGCTACAAAGGACAAATAGGATAGGCAGCAAGGGGCAAAGCTGGGAGGCCTGTTGCGAAGGGGAAGGGGTCAGTCCGGGGGGGGGGGGGGGCCCACAAGCACTTGTGCAAAGTCAAGGTGCGGCTGCCTGCCGCTGCAGGCCCAAACGATGTCAGTAGGGCGAGGCAGGTCAGGAGAGCAGCAAAGTCCCAGAGGCAGGAGCAGAGGCAGATGGTGAATGGGCTGTGGGGGTGGTGGAGGGGGCAACAGTGGTGGGGGGGGTTTGGGGGGGGCACAGATGGACCAGGGGGCAGGCGTCACGCCACACCCCCTGTGTCCCCACTAACACAGTCTAGACCCCCACCACTAAAGCACAGTTCCAAAAGTACTCAGTCCTGAAAGGCCCCCTCCACAGTGGTCTCCAGAGTCCCGTGCGCTCCCCCAGCAGCCGATGGTTTATGTAGGTCTCGTCCTTCACCTCCAGGCTCCAGCAGCTCCCCAGGACACACGCAGCAGCGGCAGCAGCAGCAGCTCCAGCAACCCTGGCAGCCAGGTAGGAAAGACCCCCCACAAGTGGTGGTGGTGATGGTGAAAGTGGGGTCCTGGCTTCTCCCTCCAGAGATGGTGGGGGGGGGCTGGCTGGCAAGGCCCCCCCACCACCCACCCCGCACTCAGTAGGGGTGGCAACAGCAGCAGCCCAGGGAAGGAGCTCTAGCCAGCAGCAGTCCAGGGAGTAAGGGAGAAGGGAGAGCTCCAACCAGCAAGGCAGGTGGAATGGAGAAGGAGAAGGAGAAGGGAGAGCTCAAGGCAGCCACAGAAGACACTGAGCACGCTCTGTAGCGGGGTGGACACCCGCTCCTGCCCTGAGGGGTTGGAAAAGCCCTGCAGAGGGCTGGGGCAGGGCAGGGCAAGGTAAAACCCTGGCTGACTGGGGGAAGTGGCTGCAGCTGGGCCACACCCTAATCAGAGCCCAGATGGCCTGTATAAAGAGGCTGGGAGCCAGAAGCTCAAGAGTCTCTCTCTGCCTTCAGAGAGAGAAGGGCCTACTGCAGGGAGCTAGACAGGGTACCCGTAGTGGAGCAGGGCTGGGGAAAGGCTGAGGAGCTGGGGAGCTCCAGCCTAGATAGCCCCAGGCTGCGACCTGGTAATAGGCTAAGGGGTACTGGAGGTTGCAGAGGGCAGCCCAGGACTAGGCCAAGGCAGCAAGTCCAAACCCAACCTTGCCGATGATGAGTGGCCTATACTGCAGTCTGCCCCAGAGAGTGGGGGCTAGATGGGGACTGGCAGTGGCCTTATCGTGAGGTGGGGTTAGTGGGTGGGGGTTCCCCTGGGAGGGGAGACCTAGCGTGTGTGTGGGTATTGCCAGGGGGCAGCACCCAGGGCAAGGGGCACCGGGGTCCTGGGAGGGACACGGAGGCCAGAGAAGAGGACAAGGCAGATCACCGGCCTGCAGAGGGCGCTCCAGAGGCTGGCAAGCTAATTCCCTGGACGCCCAGCAGGAGGCACTGCAGGGGTGAGTCTGGACCCTCTACAAGCAGCAATTGGCATTGTGGTACAGGTTAGGGCTCTTCTCTCAGGTTGTTTTGATGAAGCAGGAAAATAAATATATATGGATTCTCTGTGTGACACAGGCAGACCAGGTGCCAGCTCACAGCCAAGGCCCCCATATCTCAACTAAACACTGACAAATGCATAGCCAGAATCAGTCTGGCTCATCTGTGTGTTAATATTGTTAAAACGGGTATTAGAATGATAAGAATGTGTTTAAACTTTATTGGATGCTTGTGAGTTGCTGCATGCATTAGTCTCACTTATAACATCTATATCCTATGTTGTAAGGTAATATTTGAGCAGTTGTACTGTTAGCCTCTGACTGTGAAGATCACCACACAGGAGAGCCACATTAATTAGCATAAAGGGCTGATCTTTCAACACACTTACCAAAAGGAAAGGTCAATTGATACCTGACAGACTATTGTGCAACGCTGCAACTGGAATTTCCCTAATACTGTCAACAAGAGGACAAAAGACAAGTGGACTCCTCCCATCAGCTGAGTTTGCAGCTCAGAGTACATGGCAGGAGGGGAATAAAACCCTTAACAAGAAGGAACTGATTATCTTCATGCAGCTTGGACTCTGGGTGGCAAGGCATAAGCAAGAGATCCCCAGGTACTTAGCCTGCGTTAGCCATAAAGGACATACTCATCTTGCTGATTATAGAAGCTTCTATTAAGTTTTGGAAGTTATTTGTGTATATATGATAACCTGCTTTAACCTTGCAAATAACACTCTTGTTTCTTTTCCTATTTAATAAATCTTTAGATAGTTTATTATGGGATTGGCTACAAGCATTGTCTTTGGCATGAGATCTGAGGAGTAATTGACCTAGGGTAACTGAGTTGTCCTTTGACTCGGAATAACCTCAATATTGCTGTGATTCTTAGTGAATGGGATCATCTATCACAAAGGTATGCTCAGCTGTTGGTGATATAGATCTGAGTAGCTAAGGGGACTCCAGGCTAAGGCTGTTATAGCAGCTGAGGAGTTTACACTTGATAATTGGTTGGTGAAATCTAAATCTAGAACTCACAACCAACTTGGGGCTTGTGCCCTCTTTCCAACAGTCTGCCCTGAGGTTGGTACTCATGCTCTTGAGTGACTGCAGGCAGCATTACACTGTAGAAACCATGTGTATGGCAGAGAGTAAGTGAATTTCTCTTTTGGGGGGATTTTCCTTTTAAAAATTATTTTAGCCACATTTTTATCCAAGCTTATTAGTGGATTTAATGACTGTGGTGTATAGAAGCTGACATAGTAGATGAGACTTTACCCAGTCTTTTAAAAAGTGTGAAATGTTGAAATTGGATGAGCTTGCAGTATAATTAGCTCATTTGACGGGGTAGCTTTAACCAGTCTGTGTGCTTAGAAACATTACTGATCCGGCAATTTTTTGTGATGCAATGAAATTAAATTGGACCCAAAATGCCTAGACAATGACCCCACAGAACCATTAAAATCCCTTTAAAAGAATAGGATAGTCAGTGTACAATCTAACCCAGAGCCAGGGAGGAGATTCACAATATCCTGGTCTCCCCAGAGCACCAGGGACGGAGGATGCTTTCTAATGCACCAGCATAACCAGGGCATTTTGCAGGGGCAGACTCAAGGATCTGTCGCCGCCCGTTCCTCCAATCCCATCTATGTGGAGGGGGGGACATAACAGCTCTGGAGAGCCAGCTGCCCTGTGCGTGCAGGGAATGGTATGGCACACTAGCACAAGAAAGTAAGACACCCTCTCTCTCTCACACACACACACACACACACACACACACACACACACACACACACACACACACACACACACACACAGCACTACCTTGTGCCAGTGCCCAGGATGAGCCATGATCTGGCCCAATAACAGTAAAGAATAACACTTGGAATTGTGTGAAATTATTGGTATGTTTGCATAACAGAAATGTAACCTTTACTTTGTTGCTTCATACAGGTTTCATTCGTTCCCTACCAGCCCTCTCTCCATTGCTCACTCCACATCACCAGAGGGGGGAAATCACTGTTTTGGAGATATTGCGCCCCAGCCTTGGGTAGCACCTATTTTTGAATTACATTTTCCATACCTCTTATTAACCTGGATGAAGCTTTCTGTAAACTGAATAATAACTATGGGACCTTATTTACAAGGTTTTAACCTCCTCAGCTCCCACTGACTCCCCCTGGAGCTGAAGATGCTCAGAACCTTACGCCAGGCATTCATTGCCTTTCAGGATCCAGCCGCTCTCCCCGAAGGCCTCACTGTTAATTTGCTGTCAACTCCTTAGCCTTTAGTCTTAGCGTTTATTTAACCCACAATACAACTATTAGAGCTGTGTAGAGGATGGAAATTCTGTTTCGTGAAGGATTTTGAGATTTCAAAATCTGGCTTCATTCCAAATGTGAGTGAAAACTGAAAATGTCAGTGTTCTCCATGAAGGAAAATTCTCCTCCAGAATTAATTTTGGATTGTTCAAAATGTTTCATTGACACAAATCAAAATGTTTTGTTTTGATTTGGCCTATATTTGTATTATATAACATAATACAAAATAAAAACAATTTGAAATGAAAAGTCCTTTCAAAACAAAAAACTGAAGTGTTTCCTTCCCAAAGTGCCAAAATGGGGTATTTTGACATTGTCAGAATTTCTTCCCTTTTTTCCAAAAAAAAATTCCTACCAAAATCCAGCTGAGTTCTTGAAGCATTTTCATTTGGACAGATCCACATATTCTGACAGAATATGGTTCGGTCAAAGTTTCTCCAACCTGCTCTAACAGTTATTGTTTTATAAGCAGAAATTGCCTGAACCTCCTCTAATAAAATTTTATGTAATATTTTGAAAATATCCTAAATGATTTAACTGATAGTGAACATAATTAAAGTAACCTCAAAATCCGTATACGGGGGAAATTGCCATTAAAAAGATATTATTAGAACAAACAAATGCTAAACACATCAGTGGCTCCAGGAAGTTCTGTTGTTGGATTCATTTTCATATTATCAGTGGAACAAAACAAATCTGATTTGTGACAAGTAAGATCCACTTTATGCAATGTTCATAAGATGGTATTTGTTGCTGCTAGTGATTCCCATAATAAGCTTTTCCTTGATTAAAGTTTCTGTTCATTTACAAGATGGGTGAAAACAGAATTTCAAGATGTTCTGTATTCTTAGCTGAGATTCTGTTATTATCTCATGTTTTTCACATACTACTGTAGCTGTTGCACCATGAATTGAACTAGATTATGATTACTAGTTAAGATCTGAACATACTACCACTTTTACTCCTTTCTTCCAGTTACTTTATAAATAAATACTTTAAATTACAAAATTGCTCCTGAAGAAATGGGAATTATGTTGAAAGTACCCCATTGCTGCTGTAACAGCCCTCAGATTTATTGAATCCTTCTCACTGTATTATAGTAACTCCTGCTGTTTTACCTAGCCTACAGAAATATCAACCTCCAGCCTTGGTGGGGTTTTTTTTTTTTTAATGTTTCAAATTGGAAGGAAAAAATATTTTTCTATATTGAAACTTTTCATCCAAATCATACTGGAAATGCTAGGAAGAAATTAAACAATATCCCTTTCTCATTTCCAATATGTTACAGGGTTAAAAAGAGCCACTCAATTACAGTTGGATAACAGCTTTGGATTGTACAGAAGATGGGTCTTTTCTATTAAGTGCAGCAAGTAGGAGAAGCAAAATGTTCTAACATTTGAATCTCTGTGAGCTGAGAGAGAGAGAAATTTCCCCATCTGCAAATGTCAGACAGCTAGTGTTGCTTCCTGTTATAATGATTGTTGTAAGGATGTTTCATGTACAATTTCTTAGTCTCATTGTCAAAATCCTTACAGTGAGAATACAGATTCAGGATATTAGCCTGAGTCATGCTATGAAGAATTGTTGTAAATTCTACTGTTTGGATAATTTTACCATTCTCATTCTCCCCTCTTAATACCCTCAATCATCTAGAACAAAAAGACATAGGTTCATGATCTTTCCCCATTTCTATCTGTGTTTGCTCATTGTACTTAGTGAAAGTATATTGTGACCTATAGTGGTCAGGCATTTAAAATCTCTAATCTTAAGAACTCAGGAGAAAGTGTGCATTTTCCCTTGATAGACAAATTCATACACCAGTACCCATTTAAAAATATTATATACTAATTTTAGTCCAGAAACATTAAAACCAATGGACAAAGAACAACAATTAACAAAGAGAGAGCCATAAGCACAATGTAGCAAAATATCACCATGATAGCATACAAACCACAGGTAACCCAGTAACAGTTTCTGCCTGTATCAACAGCAAGCCATAACTTTTTTTATTATTTATTTATTCTATACTCCTCAAGCGTTTGCTTGTAAACACATGCATAGAAGAGGAAAAAAGAGACAAAGAAAAATAAAACCACCCTTTAGCTCTTACCAACTCTAGCACAAAATAACATACTGAGGGCCAAATTCTGCTCACCTATCTAATTTAGATAGTCCCACTGAGGTCAAGGACACTATTACCTTGGATAAAACAAGTATGATTGGCCCACAGACAGGTTAGAGAACAAAATGATATTTGATGATAATTCCCAAACAACATAGACAAAACCAGATTCCTCTGTCTTTTCAGCTGTTCAGAAGGGGATTCCAGAAAAGGTCTCCATAGCATATTGAATTTTTTTATGTTCATTTTTGTTCTTGGCAAATCTCTTTTACATAAACAAAAAGCCAGCAAAGTCAACTTACATGTGGTGAGTGCTGGAGGTATCAGAAAAAAAAACACTGTAAGCATCAAATATTCTCAAGGCAAGATGTTTAATGTCATTTGAAGGAAAATCCTTGGTTTCGGAGAGCTCTCCCAATAGCATCAATGAAAGGGTGATATTTAAACAGTTCAGGAGATAGAAACTGATTTCCTGTTCAAAGTTGGACACTGATTATTTCAACCTTCACAAACTGGCATTGAAACAGGTTGGGTAGATATAAAATGATAGATTAGACAGCAGTTTTCCTTGTAGCTAAGATATAGAGAACAAGCCCCTGGCACCCAACCCACTCCTCACTGCCAAGGTAATGTACAATTTGTGAATGACTTTACACCGAGTTTGTCAGAGGCAGCTGAAATCTGTGCATTCTTCATACCCTGTCCCCATTTTTCCAGAGGACATTTTCTCCATATAAATGCCATCACATCCTTTCTGTATTCTGTCCCCTATTACCTATGCAGATATATTCAGAACATTATACACTGTTTAAGTTAGGCCTCCATGAGGCTCCTGGAAGTTTACAACTGCCTGAAGCAGGGAAAGAGATAAACACATATTTGTGTAATTGTAAAAAACCTCGACAGAAAGTAAGCAAAGAAATTAGACGTGGAGAGTTCATATGAAGAATGCAGATCTTAAAATGAACAGAATCCCTGAGATAAAAATAACAACCAAGCACTCTAAGTCCACAACCTCAAAGATAATACAAAATGAGCTCAGCAAAGCACTGTATATTATACGTGGCACTGACTAGAACTATTAATTTGTATACATCATACCAAACCAACATTAGGGCCCCCAAACAATGGACTGTTCCATATAACCTTACCATTTAGAAATTAGTCTTAAAGGTCAATTGTATGATACAGTTGGGTTATCTAATACATTTGCAGATACACCTCCCCAACAGACCCTAATAATCTTCAGTTGACCGCCTATATTCTATAGATTTATGGGATGTAACACAAGCTTTTCTCCTCTTTTTTCTAACCTTACCATCTAATTTTAAGGACTTTAGCTTCCTCAGTTGTATTTAGGGACTCTTACTTCACCAGATGAAAGTAAACAATTTCTCTGAAGGCTAATAATTCTCCCATTAACAGCCCTGCTTATCCTGAGTAACTCCATTGGTTTTACTGGAGTTACTCGGTATTTGTACCAGTGTAATCAAAAGAAGAACTGGTCTCTGGTTGATTGGGAATTTCTATTCATCCCCTCTCACACTGCATGAACAATGCAACATTCAATGAAATCAAAAGGTGCAGCCTGCAGAGCTCACTACCACAGATACCATTAGGAGGTTCCAAAAAAGGATTAGGCATTAATATGTGTAACAAAAATGTTGGAAGGGAGATAAACACTCATATTTTATAGCAGAAGCCAACCTATGGAGACAGGTTATCCCATAACTGCTGACTGCGGGGTTTCTTGCACCTTGACCTGAAGTACTGGGTGCTGTTCACTCTCAGTGACAGGATAGTGGGCTTAATGTACTCACTGGTCTGATCCAATGTCAATTTCTATGTTCCTTAGTTTCACATATGGAGTAAACACAGACTCCTGAAGGAGATAATGATTTTTATTAACTTAAATTCTACCGAAACCAAATACACACTTATGATCCTTTTGATATTACAAGTTAGGGGCCAGATTGTGTCCACTTGTTCTGAGGGTGTATAAGGGAAGCACAGAGAGGGAGCCAGGAGCACTATCATTCCCTTGTGTCCTTGCACTGCAGCTGGGCACAAATGCAGTCCCAAAAAACACTCCCTCCATGTGTCCCCTGGGACACAAGACCTTCCAAAAGGCATTGGGAGGGGGAAGGTAGAGGTGGAGCCATGTGTCAGACCCACCTTCTGTGCTGGCCATCAGAACTAGTTGGGTTTATTCTGGGATTTTTCACCACTGTAACAGTGTAGCACAGGGTGCACTTATTCTGGGTGTGAGGGAGCTCCAGGTGGAATTGTGCATTCTGAGACAGAATTCCTCTAGAGGTAATGCAGCTTCACATCACCTCCAGTGCAGGACTGTACCTACATAACAAGACTGAATCCTGGATGAGACATATTAACTCATCACTCTTTTCTGCTGCCAAATATACCAGGAGTATCTGGCAGATACCATCTGCTGTGCTGCCAACCATCCCAAGTTATTCCACTGACTTCAGTAGAACTTTAAAGGAACAGCAGCAGTGAAGGGGGAAAAAAACAATGTTTTCTTTATTTGCAAGAGGTTCCTATCCAAGGCTCTAGTGAAAACCATTCAAACATATAAAGTCAAAAAGCCAAACATCCAAAATTCAATGATTTACCCATATGACCCCAAGTCAATTCACAGAACATAAATCACCTAATTAAGCAACCTAGCATGAAAACCAATGGCCTTCTTCTTCTCAAAGTGTTTTATGTTAATGAAATTATGCATATAAGTCCCGAGTAGTCACCCTGCAAAAACTAAATCAGAAAATTCATTAATTATAATCTTTCATAATTCTATTGAGTGCTTACAGTTTAGCCTTTAGGAGGTGCTGCCACATGTAGTTAACTAGAGCTGGTCAGTTCTAATTAACTTTCACAGCAATTTTAGAAAAACTGTTTTTTATTGGAAAAAACATTTTTGGTTTTCAAAAATCATTTTTGGTACACATTTAAAAAAAAAAAAACCAGCATGTTTTCAGTTTGGTTCAGTCAAAGAGACACTTTTTCATTAAAAAAAAAGTTTTGATGAAAAAGTTTCACCCAGCTCTAATTATAACAAATGATGAGAGGAACAAGTAAAGCAGGAGGTTGGACAATTTGCTAGCTAAATGCACTGCATTAATCAAAGTGCCAGTAAACTATAATGGGCTAAATTCTGGCCCCACAGAAATCAATGGCAAAACTCCCCTTGATTTCAACTAGGCCACAATTTCACCCTAAAAGTATTTCTTTTTAAATCTTTTTAAAGGTAGAAAACCAAAATAAATGTAGAGAGGAAGGATTGTCTAGTAGTTAGGCTGCTAGCCTGTGATTTAGGAGACTGAGGTTCAATTCCTTGCTCTGTCTCAGACTTTTCCTACATAAGCATGAACAAGTCAGTCACTTAGTCTCCCTGTGTCCTCAGTTCCACATCTCTAAAGTGGGGATAATAATAGACAGTCCACTGCACAGGGGTGTTGTTAGGATAAATTCATTAAAGAACACAAGGCCCTCAGATACTATGGTAATGGGAGCCGTATAAGTACCCTCAGAGAGTTAGGGTAATTACAGCCTTATGGCACCCAATTCAACAAGTTGCAGAAAAATTCTGAGCTGTTGATCTTTGGTAATTAGGGAAAACTTTAGCACAATTCCAACTATCTGAGAAAAAACTAATAGGAATCCTTCCAGTTTAAGTGGGCTAAATATTGTAAGATTGGCAGTCCTGCTATTTTGAGTGCAATATAATGCATTCCAATAGTTAGGGCAGAAAAACTGTCTATGTATTTGGAGGGAGACAAAGTAGGTGAGGTAATATCTTTGCTTGACCAACTCCTGTTGGTGGAAGGGACAAGTTTTTGAGCATCACAGAGCTCTTCATTAGGTCTGGGGAAGGTGACCAGAGTGTCTGAGCTAAATGCAAGGAGGGACAGATTGTTAAGCATAAGGGGTTCTCACATGTTGTAGGAGACCACATAATACGAAGTGGGAAATTAACATGTATTTGATGGGGTGGCGTGGAAAGAAGAGAAACGAGGATGGCAAAGAAAGGGGAGGAGATTAGACTGTACAATGTGATTATTTATGCAGAGCTGTCAGGGTTCCCTCCCCACTCTGAACTCTGGGGTACAGATGTGGGGACCCCCATGAAAGACCCCGTAAGCTTATTTCTACCAGCTTAGGTTAAAAACTTCCCCAAGGCACAAATCCTTCCTTGTCCTTGGATGAGTACTGCTGCCACCACCAAGTGAGTTAGACAAAGATTCAGGAAAAGGACCACTTGGAGTTCCTGTTTCCCTAAAATATTCTCCCAAGCCCCTTCACCCCCCTTCCTGGGGAGGCTTGAGAATAATATGCCAACCAAATAGGTTAACAAGGTGAACACAGACCAGACCCTTGGGTTTTTAGGACACTAAAAACTAATCAGATTCTTAAAAAAACAG
>NW_020664439.1:22202064-22219303 GCF_002925995.2 Terrapene triunguis
ATAAATTTGTTAGTCTCTAAGGTGCCACAAGTACTCCTGTTCTTTTTAAAAAAACAGAACTTTATTATAAAGAAAAAAGTAAAAGAAGCACATTTGTAAAATCAGGATGGGAAGTAATTTTACAGGGTAATAAGATTCAAAACACAGAGGATTACCCTTTAGGCAAAACTTTAAAGTTACAAAAAAAAAAAAAACAGGAATAAACCTCCCTCTTAGCATAGGGACAATTCACAAGCTAAAACAAAAGATAATCTAGTGCATTTCCTTCCTATTACTTACAATTTGTAATCTTAGATGCTTAGTTCAGGTATGGCTTTAGGAGATGTATTTTCCCTGCCCTGATTCCTCGCTGACCTGGAGAGAACACCCAGAGAGAGACAAAACAAAAACCTTCCCCCACAGTATCTTCTCCCCTTATTGGTCCTTTTGGTCAGGTGCCAACCAGGTGATTTGAGCTTCTTAACCCTTTACAGGTAAAGGAGGGATTTTATGCTACCCTTAGCTGTATGTTCATGACAAGAGCATAGTGATATTCATACCCTAGAAGCATGATTAGAACAAACAGCAATACCTAAAATATGGCCTTATTCTTCCACTGCATAAGAACTTATGGAAGTCAGTAGGAAAATTCAGTAACTTCAATGGGATCAGGATTTCATCCCATATACTTTTGTGGCCCGATTGAATTCTAACATAGGAGCTAATCTTGTAAGCACTAATTGCTAGGTATAGTCCTTAACAACATGTGTAGTCCCATTGACATCAGCGAGTACTCAGAATTATAACTATGCCCACTAGTATATGCAGGATCAGGGCTTCATATTGGGTTTTTGACAAAATGGTACCCATGTGGCTACAGGATGCATAATGAAATTTCATTGCAGTGAATGTGAAACCATCACCTAGACTTCAGATAGACTAGGTCTTACCCACTTTTTCATTGCATGTGTTAAGAGAGCTCTGTTAAAATGGTCACAACCAATCCTTTTTGCTGAATACTAGTTTTAAAGTTCCACATTTTTTATGCCTGCTAATTTATATTTAATTACCACAATAAAAGATTGGTCATGGAAAGATACTCAGAATTTAGAAGCTAAACCTGGACTGCCTATGTTTCACTCCCTTTTTATTAACCCCAGTTTTCCTCCAGTGAGTATACTGCACAGACACAGTCCATGAAAACAATAAAAGACAGAAATTAATTAGATGACTGTATTTCAATCATGGGGTTTTCTTGACATTCTAAACTAAAGGAATGCAACTCAAGCAGTTTGTAACTGACAGCAATGCTGTGAAATTGCACTATAGCCCTGATAATTATCCTCTTCATTATTTTATAATATATAAAGAAATAAAATACAACAGTTTCCTTTCATTTGCAGTATAATGGAAACAGCTGAAGGAGGATGTTTGTCTTACAATGTTACAGTTTAAATTTAGTGACAAGGAAAAGACTATCACATTAATGATGCACAGGAAACAGCACTGTGTGTCTGTTATATAGTCTTTCTATACAAACCGTAAGCATATAGTGTAAATATAGACCCAAAAGTTTTGTTCCCTCCTCTTTCTTCTCCCCTCCCCACACCCTTTAACTTGTTAAAAATGTATAAGATGACAACTCAGTCCCAGGGAAAACACACTAATCTTGTTTATAGGAATTGCCTTCTTTTTCAAAAACCAGTGTAATCAAAGCATGTAAGATGATGAAGAAAGCACTGGTAACTTCTTACCTGTGTATATGGCTCCTCCAAGTACCACTACATTATGCTAGTTCAGACAGTGGGCTAATCTTATTCAGTTAGGGACATAAGAGCAACAAAAATTCTATTAATTCTGTAAAATACAAATTAAAAATGTCAGAATAATCTAAGCTCCACTAACAAAAGGCAGGTTGGAATGTCTCAGCTGGCAGAGAGAGGCACTTTAGCAATTTCTTACTGTGACCCAATAACCTCCTAATGTCAATTGGCAAGGAGGTTACAGGAATCTCCTGATTCTGGTATATACATTCTGGCTCACCAAAGAATGCCAAGTGAGGTCTCCAATGAAAGCTGGTGTCACACTGGTCATCAATTTCATTGTGAAATGCATGTACAGATACTATGTAAGGAGTTACATATATATATACTGAAAACATGTTCTTAAAGTCTATGTGTATGAGATGGAGGGGTTGGTCACCAGCAAAGATGAAAATCTGATTCTCTGTCAGAGGAGATTTGTTTAGCCATATATCAGTTTACATGTACATCACATATCACCTTGTTCTCAGTGGGTCTCCTATCACTAGTCTGAACTGAAAACAAATGAAGATGTGATACATGACCGGAAAGGGTTAAGCATCCTGCAGGAAAAAACAAACAAACTCAAATTCAACCCTTAAAGACATATGGGGAGATAATGTTTGCGTTTTTATGTATTTACATATATATTGGCAGTGGTCAACAATGTAATCAAATGGTCCCTGTCTATGTTAATCTGTGTAGATAATTACCAGCCATGCTTAGGAAATGGATCTACTTCAAAGTCCCCATGAGTACCTATTGTTTGCCGAAGGACTCCGAGCTGTCACAAGAAGCCCTGAAACTGTATAAAGATGTTTGGGACCCTATCCTTTTGATCTCAGATCTGCTTGAGGTTTCATGCAGGGGTAGCCTAAGACATAAGGACTGAGTTCCCAGTTCTGACTGGACCACCCTGAATATAAACATTGGACTATAACCTAAGAACTATTTCTGAAAGAACTCTTTGCAACTACAAAGCTCACCATCTCTGCTATGAATCTGAACCTCAAGAATTGAACGCATATCTGTATGTATACTGATCTTTTAACCAATTCTCTCTATCTTTTCTTTTTTAATAAATTTTAGTTTAGTTAATAAGAATAGACTGCAAGCATGTATTTGGGTAAGATCTGGAATATTCATTAACCTGGGAGCTAATGTGTCTGATTCTTTGGGATTAGTAGAACTTTTTTATATGATGAATAAGATTTTCAGTAATTCTCATCATATTTGACTTGGGTGTCTAGGTGGAGGCCTGAGGCTGGGTTACTTTAAGGGAACTGTGTTGTTGACTTCTGGGTAACCAGGGAGATATTATGGAAGCTGTTTTGTGCTGGTTTGGTAAATCTAAGTATTGGAATATCCACCGGCTTTGGGGATTGTCTGCCCCATTCTTTGCAATTCACCCTACTTGAGTGACCTTAGTGGGCTCCCCTGGGACTCCGATCACAGAAGGATTGGAAAAAAGAACTTTAAAAAGAATCTAAGAGGAGAGAAACAAACAGGGGGAGAGAACCTATTCTTAAGGTGCACTTCAAAGGTTTGCTTTACTATATTTGGGGGGAGGGGCAGAGAAGAAACCTGGGAACCCTTCACTGAAGAAGTAAAAGGAAAGCCCTTTTGCTCATGAAAAAAGAGTCTCAACCAGGCTTGGTTGACAATGCTAGAGAGAACTTCAGATGGAATAAATTTCTTTAGACAAGAGTAACTTGCTAGCTAAATTTAGTCTGATTTGGTTTATGTGTAACCATTTGTTTCTGTTATTCTTACACACTTTTACTTAAATCTCTATTCTTTGTTAATAAACTTATTCTGGTTTTCCTATAAATATATTTCAGTGCTGTGGTGTTAAGCGAAGTGATGGTCCTGAGTTGAATCTTACAAGCTGGTGTGCACTGTTCCCTTGGGACTAGCAGGCCAGTAATTCTGTGCGTTCAGTGGATAAGGGGCTAGACACTGCAGGGAATGTGCAGTGCCTATCACTACCTGTGCAGAGATAGCAAGGCCTGTGGGGGCCTGGAAGGCAGTGCTTGTGCTGCTAAAGGCTGTTCATTTAGGGACCTGATCCACAGCAAGTAGAGACAAGACTGCTTCATTCTAAGGGCAGTTAGTGGTGAGGTGCCTCAAAGCCTTGGGTATCCTTGGGGAATGTCACACTTGCCTCTTCATCAATTTTCCTCTTCTCCAGCCTACTATTCTGCCAGCTCAACCTTGGTATATGAACAGCAGAACTCCAGAGACACAGATTCAGATGAACCCCTCCAGCTTGTACAAGTGCAGCTGAGTTCAGAATCAGACTCACTGCAGGTAATACAACCTTGTAAGACCTGCCTACTGACAACAATTTCACTACAGACTAACACAAGTCTGTAATTATGTGAAACATCTAGGTGGTTCTGGAGAGATATCATCTCATGGCTCAAACCATGACTTAGGAATAGTTCTCATTGAATGAGCCTTGTCTGCAAGAAACAAAGATGGTGAGAGGCCTTGAGGTGATCCAAATATTATTACTCATTTTAGCTGGGTTTGAATAGATATAGCCTGAGTCATGATGCATGGATCTGAATCAGAACTTCCCCACAGGTCAATAAAGTTTGGTTCTGTATCACTCTTACTTGTAGATTATGCTCAAATTATGTGCACTAGGAAAAGTACTACATGGAGCTCAGCTATTTCTTGTAGTGAGTGCTGCTGCTGGGTTCATTCAAAATGTCCAATGCCAGGCCCAAAGGCTCTGATATAAATAAGAATCCCTCATCCCAAGTTTAAAGTTAACCCACTGTATTGTGAAAGAAAGACACAACTGTTTGGCTGTTTGTCCATGTATTGTACTGATAGCAAAAACTATCTCTCTATCTTTTGCTTATTTGAAGGCATGCCTTACTTAAAAACAGCAGTCTTAACAAAAAGGGTACATAAATAGTGGAAAATAGTTTTCTGCTCTAAAAGGGAATACTGTAGTATGACTATTCAACTAATATTCTCTACAGTGGTGTAAAGTTGCATATATTGGGTAGGCATTTTCGCTGCCTTTCCGTTGACATCAGAGGGGCATATACACCTCTACCCCGATATAACACGACCCGATATAACATGAATTTGGATATAATGCGGTAAAGCAGCGCTCCGGGGGGCGGGGCTGTGCACTCCAGCAGATCAAAGCAAGCTCGATATTATGCGGTTTCACCTATAACGCAGTAAGATTTTTTGGCTCCCGAGGACAGCATTATATCAGGGTAGAGGTGTATGTTATTTTAAGGTGCGTAAAGAATGAGGCAGGACTCCATTGATTTTGCACCTGCATTGACTTCTATGCAACTAGAAAGTGGTTAACACATTGTAGGAAGCGCTCAGCATTTTGCAGGAAACAGCCCAGATGAAGATAAAAATGTCAGGTCTGAAGATTTCATGCAGAACATGGAAATAATCAAATCCTTGAACTCATTCAAGGACAAAAACTTTATTATGAGGATATAATTTGAGTGACATGAAGTCCTCTGGAGGAGCTCCCCCAGTAGGTGAACATTTTCAGAAGACAATCTCTTTTGTATTGTAGTATCTTCAAAGGGTTACATGTCCAAATTTGGTGATTTCCAATTGTGGTCATCTCAGTTTTAAAGTGTCCAAGTTAGGCCCAATTTCCAGAGGCAGTTTGCAACCACAACTCCACTGAATTCGCCACACCCTATACAAAGCTATTTGATAATTTTGGCATAAATAAGGAGTTTTAGTGGCAAACTCGAAAAACCATAAAAGGGCTAATTTTCAGAAGTGCTAAATATCCAACCACTAAAAGTCTTTAATGTGTCTCAAGTCAGGGACCCAAGAAAGGAGGCACTCAAAATTGCTAGTTACTTTTGAAAATTTAAGCCATTGTTTTTGGTCTTCGGATATGTAATTAGAGAAAGTTCAAACACATAGAGGAAAATGGCATATCCATACTTCAAAAGATTCTCATGTATAAGTATGCATATTCCTTGCACTTACTCAAACCACAGTAATATTGTTTTCACAGGGTTATTCATAAATAAGGTCCCAGATCAACAAGATACTTAAGCATGCACATAGCTCTAAGCATGTCAGTAGTTCTGTTGTTTTGGGCATATGTCTGGGCTTAAAGTTGTGCTCATGCTTAAGTACCTTGCCTAAAAGCATAATGGAAACTGAGACCCTGGAAGTTTCCAAAAGTGAGAGCTTGAAGAAATGTGAAGCATGCAGCAGATGTATCAGATTTCTTAATACAGAGACATTGCTGCAACAATGTTGTTTCTTCAAAGAGGTAGCCCTGCAACAACATAAAAATATTCACATTTTCAAACAGAGAAATATTTTCTAATCTGAACATCCTAAAAAGGGGAAATCAATAAATGGCATGAAAAACTTCAAAGACGGACCTCCTGTCAATGACAGAGGTTCTTCAGCAATGTAGAGTCTTTGAAGAAGGACTCCCAGTGCTGGGAAACCTTTGAAGTGACAGAAAGCAGACATTTATAATTACAGAAAGGTGCAGTGTCCAGCAGAGATAGTAAAAAGATATAACTGAGTTAATGTGTGGGGGAAGGCTGAGAGGTGGCATGGGCACTGATTGACCCTACTCAGTTGTAGCCTAAAAAATTGCAAGGTCAACCCTATATCCATATGGAACAGAGAATTTGTGAAAGGGGAGAGGTATGTAGGATTTAAAACCAAATTAGAGCTTTCCCGATTCCAACATATGATTATTAAAAAATGTATCTCTCTCTTCTCTCATTCCTCCCAGGTTTCAACACAGTCAATTGCAGTCCTTAATATCCCCATTGGAAATATTTTGGCTTGGTAAGTTTATTGCTTTGGAACAAACTAGTATTTTGAAATTTGATATTCTGGCCATATGGATAGGTTTCATTGCATGTTCCATAAATATATTTCTGTATCCTAAATTCTTGAATATTCTCAATTGTTTCCTCCTACCCCACTTCCTTTTTGGATAAAATGTTCAAAAATACTGAAAAATGAAAAATATGAATAATAATATTCTGGATGAAGATCCTACATTGTCTTCACTCTGGAATTGTTTCAATTCTTGGCTCTTTAAAAGGGAAAAGTTGTAAGCTGAGATTTACCAAAATAGATTTTCTGTTTAGCTGCTGTCTAATATGGTCATATTTTTTAGCTTGTTCCTTTTTTAAATTCCATTAAAGTGATTAAACAAAACCCCTACTGTCAGATTTGATCCAGGACCTCTTATGAAGTTGGAATAAAAACAAACAAACAAACCTTTAGAACAGACTGAGCCACATTTATTCATACTGAGTAGTACTCTATTCCACAATTGGGCCCATTGGTTTCAATGGGATTACTTGCAGAGTGCTATTCAGTGGGCTTAATTGGCACCTTGCAATCCAGACTCTTGCAGTTAGTTACAATTCAGTCCCTATTAAACTTCTATGTTCTGCTCCCCAGTCCTTTTCCTGAGCATATTACACCCCATACGTGAAAGCTAGCTCCACCTACTCTCTACCCACCAAGCCATCTCTCCCCCCACCCCAACGCCTGCTTTCCCACTACCCACCCACCTGCCCAAGAAGGAGAATAGCTGCCCAGGAATGGCTGCTCTCCTAACTCAAGTTGGGTCACCCTCGTACGGGGGCTCATTATTATAATTTAGCCCAACGTGAATAAGGATGAAAGAATATTGCACTTTGTATTATATTACAATAAACAGATGAACAATGGTATTGTTAGTTCTTATATAGCACTTTTTATCCACAGATCTCAAAGCAATTTATAAAAAATATTTTTATCATCTCAGTTTCACACATGAGAAAACAGGCAAAGAGCAGAAATTCAAAATTACGTCCCTGGAGAAGAAAACTGAGGCTCCTTGCACAAAGATATCAATTTTTGTTACCACAGTAGATTCAGAGTAGATCGCATCAAGTCTGTTTTTTAATTTAGATAATCTTGAATCACAGATTGATGTCAGGACTATGGAAATAATATTAAAATCAGATGCCGTCATTAGAAACCAATTGAGGGTTGTTTTCTTGAGCTGTGCCTTTGCTGGCCAGATAACAACCGTATAATTAGGGCAACTATGCAGTTATATTTTTATGAAGTGGTATATGGTCAACTCAAGCTACCATATGTAGCATTCATGGATTCCAAAGCCAGAAGGGACCATTGTGATCATCTAGTCTGATCTGCTGTATAACACAGGGCACAAAACTCACCCAAAATAATTCTTGGTGGAACTAGGACATTTCTTTTAGGAAAACATGCTATCTTGATTTTAAAATTGTCAGTGATGGAGAATATACCACAATTCTTGGTAAATTGTTCCAATGTTTAATTACTCTCACCATTAAATATTTACACCTTATTTCCAATCTGAATTTGTCTGTCTTCATCTTCCAACACTGGATCGTATTATACCTTTGTCTGCTAGATTATTAAATATTTGTTCCTTATGTAGACACTTATAGACTGTAATCAAGTCCCCCCCGCCTTAACCTTCTCTTTAAGCTAAATAGATTGAGCTCTTTGAGTATATCGCTATACAGCATGTTTCTAATCCTTTAATCATTCTCATGGCTCTTTTCTGAGTTATCTTCAATATACCAAAACCCTTCGTGAACTGTGGGCACCAGAACTGGACATAGTATTCCAGCAACAGACATCAGTGCCAAATACAGCGGTAAAGTACCTCCCTTCTCCTACTCGAGATTTCCATTTATACATCCCAGGATTGCATTAGCTTTTTGGGCCACAGTAGCATACTGACAACTCATGTTCAGCTGATTATCCACCATGACCCCAAAATCTTTTTCAGAGTCAATAATAAAATTATAAGAAAGAACTGTATTTGTATATGCATCAATAATTTAGATGTTTCTGCTGTTCAGGAGGCTGGCCTGAAGGGAATAAGGGAAGGGAAATCACAAAGATTATTACCTTTTTATAACTGTCTTCCCAAAAGTTATGGCATTGGTTACATGAGGTGCGTAGTAAAGAAATCCTAGGATACCAGTGGAGAGACCGTATGGCAGTTCAGAAAGCAATTATCGAGCAGATAAAATTTTTAAGAGTAATGATTAAATTAAGTATTGTTGCCAGAAGATGTTTACTACTTAAAATATCTTTCAGGTCTTTCAGAATATTGCTTAGAGGTTTTGGCATGAAAAACAAAGCAGATGTCAGATAATACATAACACATCAAGAAACCAATAATATATTAAGAGCTTAAGAGTCCTGCGGGTGATATGAGACAAAAATATGTGTGGACAATATAGACTTTATTTTTTTAAGCACTAACACAGCATATAGGTTTTTGTGCCAGTATGTTAGTTAGGCAACAGAGTGAATGAATTCATCAGAACTTGAGAGGGCTCCATATTATCCTCTGTGCAACAGATCAGTGGACACTATTTTCTGCCTCGTTATAGTCCCATGTGCCTGAAGGAAAGTATGTTCCTCTTAGTGACTACAGACTTAATACAAGATTCAAACTGTGCCGATGATGACACATAGGCCTTTAGGACTGAGCTGCTCAAAGTCTTTATTAAAATAACAATCATACTTAGCATTCATATAGTGCTCTACATTTTTCAAAGCACTTTACAGATGTTAACTAATGAAGCTTATCAAGACCTGTGTGAGGTATTATCTGCACCTTATACATGGGGAAAGTGACAAATTAAAAGTCAAAGCCAAAACTTTCAAGCTTTATTACCTGACATTAGGCACCTAAATCCATAATTAGGCACCTAAATAGAAGGATTATTGTTTTCACAGGCGCTGGGTATCCCTAGCTCCCCATGACGTCAGCAGTAGCAAATGTTCAACACGTCTTTAAAAATCATTTATTTTACACACCTATATTTGAAAGTTCTGACATTTTCAAGGCCATACAGCCTTTAATAGTAGAGCCAGGATTAGAGATGAGGAGTTCCTAGCACCCAGCCCTGTGCTTGATTCATTGCTCATATTTAGAGTTGGTGCACGTGCAGTTCATGGAAAACAACATATCAGTTCAGGTCAAACGAAAACTGAATTTTTTCAGTGAATCAAAAAAGTTGGAAAAAATTCCTTTGTATTAAATGAAACATTTAACTTTGGGAATTTTTAGCCTTTTTAATTAAAAAAAGCAAAGGAAATGAAGGGATAGATTCACAAAACTGAGGCACTTACCTAGGATGTGGGAGACTCAAGTTCAAATCCGTGCTCTGAAACAGGGACTTCTTAGATGAGTGCCCTAACCACTTGGTTGTTCTGGCCAACAGAAGAGAAGCATGGCTATCTTGCATTTGGTTGCTAAATCATAAACCTTTTCCATACTTAACAATACAGCATCAGGAGAATACTCTGGCATATGATATGACAATGTGCAAAGGTACCAGCTCTACAAATACTAAGTCACCTGCCCCTTTGCCCAATTCACAATTGTTATGCACCTGTAGCAGCCACATACTTGTTGTTCCTAGCTACCATAATAGGATTATAGGATATTTCTGCAGCCAGTTAAGCAGACAGCAGACTTGCAATGGCAGTAGCTTCCCCCAGAACTAAGAACAGGAGTACTTGTGGCACCTTAGAGACTAACAAATTTATTTGAGCATAAGCTTTCGTGGGCTACAGCCCACTTCATCAGATGCATAAAATGGAACATATAGTAACTGTTGCTCTCTATGGGGTGGACGTATCCTCTCCCCCAGTATACACTTAAGATTGGCAGAGACAGTAGCCCATACCAGGTTTTGGTGGAAGACCTGTGAACATTCTACTATTGAGGCAAATTGGGCACTGTCCCACTCAGAAAATGAGTCAGAGAAAATAAGATTACTTTCACCCTAGTGCTATGCACTGCTAATAGCTGCAAATATAACAGAAAACTTCTCCGATGAAGGCTCTCTATTGCAGCAGATGCTGTAGACTGTGGTAGTGCATATCTGCACATTTCAGTATGGAGCTTCACATCAGATATATTATCTTCACACCATCCAAAAGTGCGCAAAATGCTTTCTAGAACAAATAGAAGACAGGTCCCTACCTTGGAGAGCTTAGAATCTAGTCATGGATTGAATGACAGTAGTAAACAAGCAACAAGTGGAGAGGATAGGTGAGGTAGGACAAGAGCTAAAATGAGATGACTGCACCGTTTAGGGATGTGTATGGTTTAACAATAATAATTTAAATTTATATCAGAAGAAAGGAAGTTTTAGTAGGTTCTCAGGTTTGAATGAGGACAGGGTGTGTAATGCTTGGTGAACAAGGATTGGTTGGAAATTCCAATACAAATAGAAGACATGAAAGCAAGCGTGGGAAAAGGAGATGGAAGACGAATCAAGATGGATACCATTGTAGAGCAGAGGGTGTAAAGGTGTGTGAAAGGAGATAAAGCCAGAGATGTAGACCCTTGAAAACAATGACAAGAAATCCTTTAATTTAGTAATATACACAGGGCAATGAAAAGCAAATGATAGTATTAAAATGGAGGGAGGTCAGAAGACATAACCAGCACAATGAGATCATTTTGGTGTCACTATTTTCACCAGACTGGAGGTGGCCAAGGTGGGTACTAGGAACACTCACGTTGATCCAGGAGATAACTGGGGGTTTGGGCAAGAGATGTAGTTGACAGACAGAAAGGAACACTGTTTTTTAAAAATGCTTTAAAAGGAAGAAGCAACAGGATTTGGCCACAGCATGGATATTGCTGGGGGAAGAGAAAGAGGAATCGTATATGACCCTAGGTAACAAGCCTCAAAGATATTCTAGTTTTCCAGTGTTAATAATAAATGCAATGAGTTTACCCCATGTCATCTTTGTCATATTCTTTTTTGCTGTTTTTCCATATATTTTGCCAGAGAACACAAGAATCAGATTTATGAAAAATGTATGCTGTTTTCAAGTACACACAAGTAATTTCTATGAAATGTTAACTCAGAAGGACTTATCTTCCAAAATTTAACTATATGCTTGTTTTTAAGCATTTTCTTTTCATTCTTCTCTAAGAATAATCAAAATATGACAATGTATTGTTTTAAATTCCCAGCTTCAAATATAATAAACTAACCTGAGGCAGGACCAATGCTGTGAACTCAGTAATTTTCCTTATACCCTCTGGATTTCAGCAACCTATTGAGCTTCTGAATCCCTTTTAGATGCTATTGATGTCTCATAAAGAAACAGGTTTTACAGGTTTTTTTCTAAAATCAATCAGAATAGATTGAAGGGGGATATCTAATGAATTAAACAAAAATACAAGGGCTACATTGAAATATAATATTACTAGCTGTCATATAAATCTATAAACATAGGAGTTTGTCATTAAACTTCTTTGACCAACATGGCTACAACAACACGCATACATTAAACTTCTCTGACACAGTCTAAACTACATTGTCAAATGCTTATAATATATAGTACCATCCACACACATTTCTAAATTGTGCAAGACCTATGTAGATTCCTGCTGCTTTTCCATCTTTAATGAATGTAGGAGAAAGTCTATGGTTCAGAGTTCCAAACACTGATTATTTATATAGTGTTATTGTGTATAAAAGAAAGATGGATGAGCTGCTCCCCCAAAGAGCTTACATTCTAAGGGTATGTCAACACAGCAATTCAACACTCGCAGCTGACATAGATCAGATGACCTGGGCTCGTGGAGCTCGGGCTGTGGGGCTGTAAAATTGCTATGCATATGCTCAGGTTTGGGCTGGAGCCTGAGTTCTGGGGCACTATAAGGGGGGAGGGTCCCAGAGCCTGGGCACCAACCCAATCCCAAACATCTACATAGCAATTTTTAGCCCCTCAGTTGAGCCCGGTGAGCCTGAGTCAGGTGACCCAAGCCAGCCACAGGTCTTTTATTCCAGTGTAAACATCAACACTAAGGGGCTGATCCTGCAAACAGTTGTGGTATGTCTACACAACAGTTTGGAGCCTCCCAGCCCAGGTCAACAGACTTGGGCTAGCAGGGCTCACATGAGTGCTCTAAAATTAGCGGTGTAGGCAGCACTTTGAAGTTGCAGCTCAGGCTGCAGCTTGGGCTCTCAAGCCTAGGCCTGGGGCTGGGCTGCAGAGCCCAAGCCACAAACCCCCTAGCTTGCGTATGTCAAACCAGGCTGGGAGGCTTGTGCCCACAGGCTCCAGAACACTGTGCACGACATATCATCCGAGTTCAGTCATTCCAACATGGAATATATGAATGCTGAAGTCAGATTTTCTAGTAGTGAAAACTTATGTAGTTAGTGACAGTGGGAATCTACATGGAGCTAACTGTACTCGTGGGCATAACTGCGTGCAGGATCATGCTGATAAATTAGACCTAACTAGAGCCAGACAACTTTTTTCAGTCAAGTAGTAAGTTCACTGAAAAGCTCAGTTTCAGGACAACGGAAACTATTTGCAAATTCAGATAACTGTTTTGGCTGAATAAAACAAATGGGGGGGGGGTTGAAAACTGTTCATTTCGACATTTTCAAAACTAACCATTTCACCATTTCATTTCAAAATGATGTTTAAAATGTTTTGTTTGACATAAATTAATTTGGAGGGTGAGAAGTGAGAAAAAACAAAAAAGGCAGTTTTGGTTAAAAAACAAACCAGTTCTTTTTTCCAGATTTTTTGATTCAGCCACTGAACTGAAAAAAATCACTTATTCACTCAACTCTAGACATATCACAAAGGAAGGAGAGAGTATGAAACAGATCACAAAACAAGCCTGTTGGTATGGATGCATCTTATTTAGCTAGCACTAGTTGTTTGGTTGTGCTGGCTGTTGATGTTGTGTGTCTTGTATAAAAGGAAGTCAGTGTCAGACAGGAAGCAGAGGAATCTTAGGATGGTTTAGGTGAGTAAGAGTAAAGCCACATGGGGCAGAGGGTCAAGGAGGATATTCCAGGTATAAGGGCCAGCATAAGATGGTTGTTCAGGCATTTATTAATGTGGTGGTTGCAAATACTGTTGTACTGTATATATGCATACACACACACACACACATCATGGAGGCTTACTGCCAATAAGAAATTAGAGGCTTTAATTCCCAAAGCTACAAGTGAAAAAGGCCTTTATGTTACGACCCCTTGCTTTGAAGTTTAGCAAGGAATAAAACTAGAAAAAAAAAGTGGAGCCTCATCTGAAAGGGAAGAGCAGCTGTTTCAGATCTTCCCTCTACTTTTTCCTTTGGAGAAAATTCATACTGTCTAGAAGCTACATGGGATAAGGGGGAGGCGCTAGGGACCAGCATATTGTTCCCCCTCCCAGATGGGCTGGATTCCATGCTAATAAGAGAGCTTGTTAATGCTGCAGGAAGCCACTGAGCAACTAGCTAGAGATCTGCAAGAAACCATAGCCTCAAGTGTGGGGATCTCTGACCTTGCCTGACTTTCAAGGCCACTATTCCCCAGTTCCTTTGCCAATTTATCTGTCCTAAAGTCAGGAGCAGAATCAGCCTGACCACCACACTGCAAAAGTCACGTGTCTTTTGGATTCATTTGTTAAACTCCTTTTTATTTTTAAATTAATATTTCATAAAAATATATGGGCCAAAATCTGAAGTTTTTGAATTAATCTGTTGAATCGGTTATTGTTTGGAAAGTTTGCATTTTTCTGTTATTCACCTACATTTCCCATCCATAAACTATGCACAGTCTAGTGGGCTGGATAACACCAAAGGAAGCAGACATCTTTCAGTAATATATTGGATTCCATAAATCAGTGCTTGAAAGGTATTTTTCAGCTCATTTTAACTTTTATGCTTCCCTTTTCCTGCTGCTTGATGTAAAACTGACAAAGTAAAACTGACTAAGTAATCCTGACTATAAGCAGCAGAGAGATGCAAGCTACCTAATACAGAGGAGAAAACATTTCTCTTAACAGATGGAGCTGTTTTCATTTTCATTGTCATTAGCAAACTTCAGAATTCTGTGCAAGTGGGAGAGCCAATTTGCCAGCAATGTATTCCTCAAGTGCTGATTTATTGTTCTGTTTTTACAGGTATCTGCATGTTATAGCAGCTGTTTTACAAGGTCACATCCTTACCATTTGACAATAGTTCCTTTTTGGATGACAGATAAGGGAGGCCACAATAGCTGGTACAAATACAAGGCAATTTTGAAGTAGGCAGCACAATTCTTCAAGCGAGGCTATGGTATTTGGGGCCTCCTGGCATAATCCTACCTGTCACTTTTTAAACTGATCAAACATTAGCACTGTGAATTGGGGGAGGGATAGCTCTGTGGTATGAGCATTGGCCTACTAAACCCAGGGTTTTGAGTTCAATCCTTGAGGGGGCCACTTAGGGATCTGGGGCAAAAATCAGTACTTGGTCTTGCTAGTGAAGGCAGGGGGCTGGACTCAATGACCTTTTAGGGTCCCTTCCAGTTCTATGAGATAGGTATATCTCCATATATTATTAGTTTGTAATATAGGGGTACAACTACAGCGGTCACCATTGAAAAGCCAACATTTGCCCACACGGTGTCTGAAATAGCAGTTATTTTATATTCCATAAGAGAAAAAAAACCAATGGTATGTCACACTGTGTGGTATCTGCTGGCAAATGCTGTCCGTTTCATAGTAACCATTACATGTGACTGAAATGACATTCAGAAAGCAAATATTTAAGTCCAACAACAGAGGCAGGGCGCTGTAAGCGGCTTTGGAACTGCCACCGAAGGGACTTGGGGGAAATCCCATTGCATGGAACATTTAGATACATTTAGACAATAAACTAGGAAATGTTGTCTATCAATAGTCCTATACTGGCAGGGAGATGGATTGGGTGAAAAGATGTCTTATTTACATCGATATGGGCTCAATCCTGCAACCCTTACTCATATGAACAGTCTCACTATCTCAATAGTGCTATCTGAGTGAATAAAGAGTATTCTCACGAATAAGGGTTTGCAAGATTGGGTCCGACAGCTTCTGGGCAAATCACTGAATTATTTCAAAACAAGGATTTATTTAATTACAAAAAAGTTATATCTGACATGATATATACTAATTTTTGCTAGAGGTGAGGCTGGGCCTTTAAGGCATAGTTCTGTATTCAGGGCAGCTTGAGCCACACTACCCAGTGGGAACTCAGGAAGACTTGACCCTTCTTCAATTTCCCAGTGTGCTGGGAATACACAGGCTGTTCCCCTAATGTGAACCTACTGCTCCCTGCCCCGTTGGGATGATGGTGCTTTGGCAACATACGGAGAGAGCAGCCCCTGTGCCTCCCAGTGCACAGGGACTGATTGTCCTTGTCCCTTGCACAGCAGGCTCACAAAGGGACAGGCCCCTTGTGCCATTACTGCTTGCACATCCTGCAAAAGTCAGACATGATCCATGGCTAATAATTTATATATATTTTTGTACATACAATTATGCAACATGTGAGCATGATGCTAAGCAGTGAAATCATTATTTTGGTTAGAAAAATCAATGTGGATAATTAATGATATTTTCCATGGCTGCCCCAAGTTTTGCTGGCTGCAATGTTTATGGTTTTTCCTACAGTATAAAGGCATCTAACATTTGGAGATATTTTGCATAAATTCGTTTTGGAGAGAAATACACCTTACAAGCCACTATGGATTTAAAATGAAACCACATTTCCAGGCTCATTGAAACTGGCCGAGTCTTAGATATGTAGTGCTTCTTGCACAATGTTTCTTCTAAATTCCCTCCCTATTACTATGTGTACTCTAGTAGCTGGTGGTAAATTGTAAATATGGCTAAAACCTGTGGAGATCTTTTGAGGAAGAGTTTAAAAATCCATTTCAAATTTCAGTCCTTGGATTATTAATTTACTTCAGCGTTTGGGGGCTGCACTGTCATAGCACATTGGCTTTGCTTGTAGTTTATTTACTTGAGTCATAGTAAAGGAAAGAGGGCAATTTTCTTTCTGCTCCACATTCCTTTGCTATACAAATTCATTTGTAAAAGCATTTTGTTTGTCTGAAATGGCAGTGGAGTCCAGAATATTAGTTTATGAGTGTCAATATGAGTCCAAAGCAAGCTTATAAGCATTAAGATAAAATACAAGGCAGAAATGCAAGAAGCCTGCAGGATTAAACCTGTAAAATAGTAGCGTAAGCAGTTGGCATAAGGATATGAACATTGGCATAAGTAAATTGTTTAGCTTATCATTAATAAGTAAATTAGCAGTGATCCTAAGTCACAAGACGTCATAAGACATAATTTTGCAATAAATAATCCTGCTGAATGTTGACAGATAACCGCAAAAAGGCAACTGATGCTAGTTTGGAGCATTTTGGGATAGATTCATCAGCAGATGCATACCCAAGCATTGTTATAGTAAACAATTAACATATATGCTAATACATTTTATATAATTAATATACTAACCTACAGAATAAGGACACAGCATTATGAGGGTGAGGAAGTGAGTTATGGGCAAAGGAGACCAAACACTTATGAATATTCATGGAAACCATCATACTCTATAATAGGCCTGA
>NW_020664439.1:22219703-22238215 GCF_002925995.2 Terrapene triunguis
GCGAACCGCGGCCAGTGGGGGCCGCGATCGGCCGAACCTGCCGCGTCAGCAGGTAAATAAAACTGGCCCGGCCCGCCAGGGTGCTTACCCTGGCGAGCCGCGTGCCGAACGTTGCCGACCCCTGAGCTAGGCCAACAAGACCTCAACCATTGGACTCATTGGCATGCCATAGTAAAAAAAAGAGGACAGGATCCTCATGGACCACCACCTGCCTCACTATCGTAAGTCTTCATCAGGATTGCTTGAACACGCATATCATATGGAACGTGGAACGTAAAATTAATATTGCATTAGTGCTACATTCTTATTTGTTGGGAACTTAGTGTGTTTAATAATTCTGCTAATAAAAATATTAAAAACAGCAAAAAAAATCTGTTGGCCTACGTGTGATGTTACAGTGTGCACATGAGGGTTTCCAATTTAATCGTAGTACAAATAACTCTGGACGTGATCCTGGAACTGAAACCTGTCAAACCACAGAGGTTTCATTTGTTAATTGGAAATTCCTAAGTAATCAATACACCATCAATAGATCAGGCAACAGCAGCAATTTCATTTTTTGTTTGTTTCTTTACTGATGGGCAAAAATTGGATAGATACTATGAATATGCAGTGCATAATAATATCCAGAGAAAAAAGTTACAGAAATAAAGAGTAAATAACAATGCTAAAAAAAGATTGAGATAATGAGATCTCTTGGAAATTATCAGGATTATGTAGAAAATAAAATATATAAACCATACTCATTCAAATTACAGTTAAAGGCTATATTTAAAATTACTCTGTCGGAGAAAAAAACAAATTATTAAAGTAATTATCAATCTTAGATTAGAAAGAACCCATTTGCACAAATCTAGTATCACCCATTGTAGTTATATACATGGATATTATGAAGCAGAAAATTATTAAAAGAAAAGGCTGGAAATATTTACTTTTAAATATAGTTTATGCATAAATAAAACAAAACACTTCTACTTTATTTCTTACATTAGAGCTCTATCTGAACAGTCTACTTTTATGATAATTACTATACACATCTCTTTCAAACAAATCTGATTTTCTTTTAAAATATACATATATTTGTATGTACACACACATATGTATACAATCACAGACACACAGAATAAAATATCTACTATGAAAATGTCAGTAGAAATATTTATCATATTTAACATCATGTCTAGATCTGACATCCACATTTTAAATATTGGTGCAAGATCATGAAAACCTATCTTACAGTGAGAGACTAAATAAATGTAAACTTTATAGTTTATACAAGAGAAGACTAAGAGGGTTAGTCTATACCGTAATAAAAGGCCAGTAGCTGGCCCGGGTCAGCTGATTCAGGCTTGGGCTGAAGGGCTATAAAATTGCAGTGTAGACGTTCAGCGGCACAGCCATAGCTGGCCCAGGTCAATTGACTCAGAGTCACACTATGGGGCTACAAAATTCCCGTGTAGATGATTGGGGTCATGCTGGAGCCTGGGCTCTGGGATCCTCCCTCCATGGGGTCCAGGCTCCAGTCGCAGCTGTGTCTCTGATCTTTTATCACAGTGTAGCCATACCCAGAGTGTCTTGATCATAGGGATAAATCCTGGTTCCATTGCCTCTGCATTCAGTGGGGTCAGGATTTCACTCATAGTTCCCATGTAAGTACGTAAGAAGATTTCAATTAGGAGAGGGCTCTTTAATTTTAAAAAAGAGGGTTTTAAGATCCAATGGCTGAAGGCTGAAGCTAGACAATTTCAGTTTCGAAATAAAGCACACATTTTTAAGAGTGAACATCATTAGTAATTGGAACTACTTTCCTAGGGAAACAGTGTATTCTCCATCACTTGTAGTATTTAAATCAAGACTTTCTGAAAGGTATGTTTTAGCTCAAACAAAAGTTAGTATCTTGATTCAGGAATTATTGGGTGAAGTTCTATGGTCTATGTTATGCAGAAGGTCAGACACAATAGTCTATTTTGACATTAAAAAGAATGAGTCTATAATTTGTACCTAGTGCCTGTAGCCTTATTAATTTCTGGATTAATATATCAGTTGGTTTTATATTGGATTACAGTGACCTGGGTTAAACAAATCAGTATCAGGATTAGCAGCGTGAGAAGCACCAGTAGGAATATCATTAGGTGTGGAGACTCCAGAAGCACACTAGGAACAATCACTACAACTGATGTAGTTACCAGTTCTCAACCGTCGTTTTATTAAGAATCTTACTAAGCAGATAAACAATCCCACAAACAGTGAAATACAACAGCAGATAGAGAGACTGCAAAGTATTTAGCCCTATGACTAGCATCACTCAGACCTCACAACTCCTGCCAGGAGATCCTGGATGGTCAGTCACTATCTTCCTCAGCATCATCACCGCCACCAATGGTTGTCATCATTCCATCTCCCCATGAGTTCCTCCAGTACACAGTCAGAGCAACACCTTTTACCCTGAATTATGTTTACACCTACTAAGGGGGTTCAACTGTTTTTTCCTTATCCTTCTTCCACACTTCACTAATATAGGGGTGCCCCATTTCTCATAGGCTAGCCTCTTAGTTCCCCTTATTCTCATTAACATCTACATCAGTGAGTTACATAACAACTTGAGGTTATTACAGAATCCTCCAAACTGTTACTATTAGGCATCTTGTAGTATTAACTAGAACACTGTGGCACATCTTAAGTCTATTGCTGCAGTTTCCAGAATTGAACACATCTTTTACCATAATCTTACAGTTTACTGGTGCAGGGTTATCTTTTCATCAATTAGTCATGCCAGCCTGTGTCAGGCCTAAGGCCTTGTGTGGCAAAGTTGAATATTTTACAGAACTGAGGCCTGTAGGCCCTGTGTTACAACATTAATTCTTATATTTCACTGCTTTATCCTAAATATACTTATTATCTTTTATTCTTGGCTATATGCGACAAGAGCACATGGTGCTTTACTGAGCGAAAGAGTCACTAGCCAAAAGGAGCTTACAGGCTTGGGTCTCAATGCTAAAAAAGGCTACCTGGTGTATGACTTACTGCACAACTTGTTCCATTTCTTGGGATTACTCCAAGTAGTAAGTACTATGTTTATTAATGTTTGCAGGATCAGGTGCACAGGGTAATTGTTTTCAATGGGAGAAGGATTGAGTCCTGATTAACTTGAATTCAACAGACCACTATCACAAAAGGCCATATCCTTCTTGCCTTTCTTACACAAATAGTCCCACTGAGGATAACAAGCCATCAACCACATTTATTTACTGTTGACCAAAATAACTGTGCACAGGATTTGCCCAGGAGGGCTTTATATACAACTAAGACAAGTAGGGCTTTTTCCTAAATATATTAATATCAACATCAGTCATTTACAATTTCCACAATAAATCTTTGAGTCACTTACTAAAGACCAGACAATTAATCTGAAGAACCAGATGCTAATCTGATGTAAATCTGAAGTAATTTGTTTACTTCAGTGGCGTTTATTCAAGATTTACAGCTGAAATCAGAAACCAGACATAAATGACGGATTACTGTAAATAAAACATTTTCCATGCCCCAATACCTTGTGCAAAGCCACACACACACACAAATAATTCCAAGGTAATCATGGCACTGCTAAAGCTTAGACATTTTAAATCAAAATCGGCATTAAGTCATAGTCTTTGACACTTTTTATTCAGAAAATTTTTGGGGGGGGGGGGTGGGGGGAGAGAGTTTGGGTTTGTTTGTTTGCTTTCTTTTGTTATTTCAGATGACTTGACAATTCTGTACCAAATCTGGTACAGTCTGTCCACTTTAAAAAAAAAAAGCCAGAAAAAACTTTTGTTTTTAAAGCTAAGCAATTTTTTAAATGTTGGGTTTTTTGTGTGTGTGTACTATATTTTTGATTTGGTCTATTTTAGGTTATCAGAAAAGAGGGATCTTTTAAAATATTAATTGGTATTCACTATATAGTCATTAGTTCTATTATATTTAATGTACCTGTAAGTTACATGTAAAGTGTGTGTAGAGCTTTGAAATCAGAGACATTAAAGAAACATTTACCAATTTCAAGTCTTGCTCTGGCTTGAAGCTATTTCACTTATATTTATTGATAAAGTGTTTGTATGTTAAAGATGATGACAGCAGATATTAACATACATTAATTGATCTCTCTGATCAAATGTGTTAATGTATGACTTGCTCAAGGCACCATAGCTCCTAGTAATCTAAACAATTTTGTTTTTAAAGACAGTGTTTGCCTGTCTTTAAACAGAGGATGCCTAGCACTGGATAAAACAAAAAAACAAGAACCACGCAAGAATATGTATTCTGTTAAGACTTGCAGTGAAAAGATAGAGGCAGAAAAAAAAGCAGAGGGAAGTCAAGTAGCAAAAGGTGTGCAAATAAGAAACAGCTATGTATTGGTTGTGTGTGGGGAGGGGGCGAATCAGACAGGCACACCTTCTCTGTTCCCTATCACAGAACAGAGAAAGTAGACTCACTTATAAACATGAAGGGCAATTAAATTCATAATTGGACAGATCACCCCCTTCCATGGAAAAACATGGAGAGGGCAAAGTCCTCTGGGAACTCTACCTGGTTTCCTGTCAGAGTTTCCTCTGCTCAATAATGAGATGTTTTGAGGGGCAGGGAGGGTGGCCCATCCTCACAAATCTGGAACATGGGCACAAAGATTCAGCCCTGGTATTGTGCTCTCCTGCTCCCACTTCAGGCAGCATAGGTCCCCACGGACTCCATTTTCCATACCCAAAGAACAGACATCTCGCTTCAGTCCAGAATCTTTCATTTTAGATTAAGAAAAATAACAGGCATAAAAATGAATTCTCAGTGAGAGAGAGACCAGAATGCATATCTTCTCGTAACTTGCTCATTCAGCCTCATAAAAGGGCTGTCCCCACTACAGTCAGCCAACTCTTAGAAACTTAAAAGCGTAATAACCAAAACAGTAACATAAACAACTGAATTGGGGCAGCATTTTTGGGGATAGAGTAGGTATTTTACATACTTGTGTACCATATGGGAATGCCAGGGATGCCAAGGGAGGCACAAGGTAGGGAATACAAGGGGGTGAGTCAGGATCCACCCACCATTGCTCCCTGTGGAGTGTCAGGGGGTACAGAAACAGTGGCTTGGTGGTCTCAAGGCTACAACAGTAGCTGCTGAATGGCTCCACTGCTGCTCCATGGTCTGGAGGAGAATTCTTTGATAGCCAGTCAATACCTGCACATCTCCAGCAGGAAGCTGAACTACTCAAACTCATACCCAGGGAGAGGGGGGCATTTAAGCCCATAACATTTACAATTAACATTCAACCACTTTATCATTTTAAGCCTTTTTGTTCTATGTTAATAAATATCTGACTTCTAGTTTCTAGAGTCATCTGTTTATTTGTACAGTTCTCTGAATTTTTTGCATAAGAATCAATTTAGTTAAAAAAAATAAACTAGTGAGCATGAGGTGAGATGAGCAGGGCTAATAGCACATAGCCTTTAAATATCTTATGAGGCCCTGTATAAATTATACCGTCTCTTGTTTTACTGCAGACTTTGTTGGCATAGATGGAGCAGGAATCTTGTATGTCAGCATAGATGACCCACTCACAGTCGCCACAAGCCCACGAAGAAAGGAATTAACAGCCTTCAAAAACAGAAAGGTTTTCTAAAGAGATATTTAAAAGGTTTGACATGCAGCCAAGTGTTAAACGGTAAATACAAGTTTAGTCTCTTAATGATGGAGATGAAGTATCATAATTCAGCAGCACGGAATGGGACCTCTTACTGGGGGAGGCTAAAGAAGAAAACTGAACCAATACAAAAGGAACCCCCTCTAGGGAAGATCTCACACATTTGGGCCTGGAGCCTACTTAGAGTAGGCCAAAACCTGATACTTTTATCTCCAACCTTTGACCCTGACATCTGGAAACTTAGTTTGAGTCAAACAGAAGGAAGTTTTCTTTTCTATTTCAAATACTTTATAGAAGAAAAACTTCAAGTATCTACAGTCAAGTCTGTTAGTACAAACTTCTTTTATTTGTGCACTTGTAGTGAACTCTAAAATATGGAACATTTGTGCAGGAAATGCATGCATCAGAACTTTTGGGAAAAGAGCAACTTGGTGAGACTGGCACATTGTTCGATGCTTGTATGGGATCCAGATAACAGCCCAGATAAACATCTCCAAGGGGGTGCTGAAGGGTATAAAAGGTCCAATTCCTTTGATGTTCTTAGATGTTCTCATTTAATAGATATCAGCCTTGGTGCCAGAAATAACAACATGTTTAAACATTCTGTATCAAAACAGAAATTAAATTCATTTAGCGTAACCTGTATTTCCAAAGTTCATTTTCATCTTTAGCTGGAACACTAAGTGTGATGTAACTCATATTCTTCCTGGCAGTTATTTTCATTATTATGTTTATTACTCATTTAAGAGACTTTCTTGAACAGGGGGATTAATGAATTTAGACTGCACATTATAACATCAAAAGCTTTGGGTTCAAATAAGCCCATGTGAGCTACAGGAGATTTTCTCCTCTTATACGAAGCTAAACAGCAACTTCAAAAACATATCTCTGTTATAGTATTATTTTCTAGTTGACTGAAGTCATGGGTTTTATGTTAACCTGTTATATTTGCATATAATAAATGACTACTTATTTGTATTGCCCAAGTAAGTCCTTCAATCCTCAATCTGTTTAGCAGTCAGATTCTTGCCACAGCTATCAATTCCCTCCTCAAAAAGATTTCTGATCATAAAATAAAATAAAATAAAATAAAATAAAATAAAGTTCAATCTAAACCGACCATCTTTCTTGCAGGATTTGAACAATTGTTTTAGGAAAATTATTTAAATTGATTCATCAAGGTAAAGAAAGATGTTTGTAATATTGCTTAAAAGGGACACCATCATGCTGTTTTAGGCCATTATTAAAATATTATAAAAATAAGAATGAAAATAATGTATCAATACTAAATGCTTTTTAAAAATGTATTTTTTAACCTGACAGAGTTTCTTCTGATCTCTGAACCTTCTGTTTATAATTTAAATGATTTTTCAACCAATACTGATTAATGGCAAAGGTGCAAACTATCATCAGATGTGCATGAGGAGTTCTCACTGAAATCAACTGGAATCTCCATGTGTAACTGGAGGCAAAATTTGGGTAAAACTTCACTATTTAACAATGTTATTCAATCCACAGATGAAGCTCTGTGTAGTTTACAGTACCAGAAAACCGAGAATATTTTGTGTGGAGACAAATATGGCATATAAATCCAGGCAAATTGCTCTATAGTTCTTTAGGAATAACAAGATTTGCCATACTTATAGCAGCTTTTTTAGCAAGTGGTATAATATCCAAACTCCTCCAACCTCTACATAGGCAGGACTTCATTTACTTCAATGGAATTTCCACATACAGAGGGCCCAAAATAAGGAATCCATTTCAAAAACCCACATTCTTATTTGTTGAGAGGCTTCAAAGGTCAAAATACACCATAAGACATTCACATAAGAGAGTCAGACATGCCACTGACTGCTGACAGAATCAAGGACCTATCTTTGGTACAGTGATGTAAAAAATTACAATAAATTCTGTAAATCTAATTTAGATTTTAAACTAGAAACTAGGACAATTCTTGATCCTACTGTCATGCTTATAGGGCTAGCGGCACCTATATCCCCTTCCTGGCCTGCCTGAGGGCACCCCCTTGTCAGACCTTGTGCCTTCACTATGTCTTCTAGGGTTGGAATTCTGCAATTCTCCCACCCTTAGTCTGGGTTCTGAGCTGACAGAAGCCTGTGTATCAACCGTGGTTACCCATCAGGTCTGGCTGGGTTCGGCACCTGTGGTGCTTCTCTGTCAGGGTCTTGGCCAGTGGTGTATACAGTGACCAGACAGCCTTCTTAAAACCAAAGTATTATTTAATTTTAACAGTAGGAACTAAGCCTTTGAAGAAAAAAGGATTAAAAAAAGTCTACATGCATGTCTATCTTCTCTAAAGCCCTACCGTACTGTGGTGGTGGGCTAGGCAGGCTTAACTTCTTCAGACACCCCGGTCAGCCTGGTTTCCCTAAACAATTCCCTAACAGCTAACTCCTCTCTTAGAAGGAAGAGACTATTTTAATCCAGTAAGAGTTTCTTTGTTCTTGTCCATTCCCAGGCTTTTGGCCTCACTTGTCAAAAAGAAGTTTGGTAGAGCTGGTGGAGTCAGACTCTTTAGAACCAATGACTACCATTGTCCTGCAACAACCCTCAAATGTTTGCCCATGGGTGGCTTAGCTCAAGCCATTCTTCTTCTTCTTTCTTCCTGCTTCTTTTCCTTACAGACTACTATTAAATTAGAGAGTGGGGAAACATCCCAAAATGTACACTATCCATAAATTATTACAGAACTCCTCCATGTCCATCTACCTCCCTCACAAGAAGAAATGACATATGGTTAGGATTCAGGATAAACTTTGCATACACTTTTTATTGTTTGATAGAATTACATTTCTCTAGTTGAAGACAAACATAACTACACCTCTACCTCGATATAACGCTGTCCTCAGGAGCCAAAAAATCTTACCGCCTTATAGGTGAAACCGCATTATATTGAACTTGCTTTGATCCACCGGAGTGCGCAGCCCCGCCCCCCCGGAGCACTGCTTTACCGCGTTATATCTGAATATAAGGAGAGCGCAAGAGGGGAGAACTCCTGTCTCATACTGAGAAAGAGGGACGATCGATGAGTTATCTTAAGTGCCTATACACAAATGCAAGAAGCCTGGGAAACAAGCAGGGAGAACTGGAAGTCCTGGCACAGTCAGGGAACTATGATGCAATTGGAATAACAGAGACTTGGTGGGATAACTCACATGACTGGAGTACTGTCATGGATGGATATAAACTGTTCAGGAAGGACAGGCAGGGCAGAAAAGGTGGGGGAGTTGCATTGTATGTAAGAGAGGAGTATGACTGCTCAGAGCTCCGGTATGAAAATGCAGAAAAACCTGAGAGTCTCTGGATAAAGTTGAGAAGTGTGAGCAATAAGGGTGATGTCGTGGTCGGAGTCTGCTATAGACCACCAGACCAGGGGGATGAGGTGGACGAGGCTTTCTTCCGGCAACTAACAGAAGTTGCTAGATCGCAGGCCCTGGTTCTCATGGGAGACTTTAATCACCCTGATATCTGCTGGGAGAGCAATACAGCGGTGCACAGACAATCCAGGAAGTTTTTGGAAGTGTAGGGGACAATTTCCTGGTGCAAGTGCTGGAGGAACCAACTAGGGGCAGAGCTTTTCTTGACCTGCTGCTCACAAACAGGGAAGAATTAGTAGGGGAAGCAAAACTGGATGGGAACCTGGGAGGCAGTGACCATGAGATGGTCGAGTTCAGGATCCTGACACAAGGAAGAAAGGAGAGCAGCAGAATACGGACCCTGGACTTCAGAAAAGCAGACTTTGACTCCCTCAGGGAACAGATGGGCAGGATCCCCTGGGAGAATAACATGAAGGGCAAAGGGGTCCAGGAGAGCTGGCTGTATTTTAAAGAATCCTTATTGCGGTTGCAGGAAAAAAACATCCTGATGTGTAGAAAGAATAGTAAATATGGCAGGCGACCAGCTTGGCTTAACAGTAAAATCCTTGCTGACCTTAAATGCAAAAAAGAAGCTTAAAAGAAGTGGAAGATTGGACAAATGACCAGGGAGGAGTATAAAAATATTGCTCAGGCATGTAAGAGTGAAATCAGGAAGGCCAAATCGCACTTGGAGTTGCAGCTAGCAAGAGATGTTAAGAGTAACAAGACGGGTTTCTTCAGGTATGTTAGCAACAAGAAGAAAGTCAAGGAAAGTGTGGGCCCCTTACTGAATGAGGGAGGTAACCTAGTGACAGAGGATGTGGAAAAAGCTAATGTACTCAATGCTTTTTTTGCCTCTGTCTTCACAAACAAGATCAGTTCCCAGACTGCTGGACTGGGCAGCACAGTATGGGGAGGAGGTGACCAGCCCTCCGTGGAGAAAGAAGTGGTTCGGGACTATTTAGAAAAACTGGATGAGCACAAATCCATGGGGCCGGATGCACTGCATCCGAGGATGCTAAAGGAGTTGGCGGATGTCATTGCGGAGCCATTGGCCATCATCTTTGAAAACTCATGGCAATCGGGGGAGGTCCCGGATGACTGGAAAAAGGCTAATGTAGTGCCCATCTTTAAAAAAGGGAAGAAGGAGGATCTGGGGAACTACAGGCCAGTCAGCCTCACCTCAGTCCCTGGAAAAATCATGGAGCAGGTCCTCAAGGAATCAATTATGAAACACTTAGAGGAGAGGAAAGTGATCAGGAACAGGCAGCATGGATTCACCAAGGGGAAGTCGTGCCTGACTAACCTAATTGCCTTCTATGATGAGATAACTGGATCTGTGGATGAGGGGAAAGCAGTGGATGTGTTATTCCTTGACTTTAGCAAAGCTTTTGATACGGACTCCCACAGTATTCTTGCCACCAAGTTAAAGAAGTATGGGCTGGATGAATGGACTGTAAGGTGGATAGAAAGCTGGCTAGATCGTCGGGCTCAATGGGTAGTGATCAATGGCTCCATGTCTAGTTGGCAGCCGGTTTCAAGCGGAGTGCTCCAAGGGTCGGTCCTGGGGCCGGTTTTGTTTAATATCTTTATTAATGATCTGGATGATGGTGTGGACTGCACTCTCAACAAGTTTGCAGATGACACTAAACTGGGAGGCGTAGTAGATACACTGGAGGGTAGGGATCGGATACAGAGGGACCTAGACAAATTAGAGGATTGGGCCAAAAAAAACCTGATGAGGTTCAACAAGGACAAGTGCAGAGTCCTGCACTTAGGACGGAAGAATCCTATGCACTGCTACAGACCAGGGACCGAATGGCTAGGTAGCAATTCTGCAGAAAAGGACCTAGGGGTCACAGTGGATGAGAAGCTGGATATGAGTCAACAGTGTGCTCTTGTTGCCAAGAAGGCTAATGGCATTTTAGGCTGTATAAGTAGGGGCATTGCCAGCAGATCGAGGAACGTGATCATTCCCCTTTATTCGACATTGGTGAGGCCTCATCTGGAGTACTGTGTCCAGTTTTGGGCCCCACACTACAAGAAGGATGTGGAAAAATTGGAAAGAGTCCAGCGAAGGGCAACAAAAATGATTAGGGGTCTGGAGCACATGACTTATGAGGAGAGGCTGAGGGAACTGGGATTGTTTAGTCTCCAGAAGAGAAGAATAAGGGGGGATTTGATAGCTGCTTTCAATTACCTGAAGGGGGGTTCCAAAGAGGATGGAGCTTGGCTATTCTCAGTGGTGGCAGATGACAGAACAAGGAGCAATGGTCTCAAGTTGCAGTGGGGGAGGTCTAGGTTGGATATTAGGAAACACTATTTCACTAGGAGGGTGGTGAAGCACTGGAATGCGTTACCTAGGGAGGTGGTGGAATCTCCTTCCTTGGAGGTTTTTAAGGCCCGGCTTGACAAAGCCCTGGCTGGGATGATTTAGTTGGGAACTGGTCCTGCTTTGAGCAGGGGGTTGGACTAGATGACCTCCTGAGGTCCCTTCCAACCCTGATATTCTATGATTCTATGAATTCGTGTTATATCGGGTCACGTTATATCGAGGTAGCGGTGTATATACATTGCATTATACAGATTTGTTATTGCATGTGAAGAAAATAATACAGCTGCTAACATCTATGCAATATTATGCAATATGTTTGATTTGTGTCTTGTTTACAAATGGTGTAGAAGTTTGTGGGCTGGCATCATGTGTTTATGGGGTGTATAGTAAACAAATAATACTAAATATTCATTCTGGGGGAAAAATTCAAAAAGTAGAAGATATGTGAAAATAGGGAACTTGAGCTGAACTATTTAATGGGCTTTTCCCTCTTTGTTCAATGATGGTGTTCCCTTGCCTCTCTTGTCTGCATGGCTCAATCCAGTAGGCATACTATGAGCACAACTAACTCCACACAAAATGGCCCAGGAGAGGAAGGAGGCAGACTTCCTTAAACCTTTAGTCCAGTGGTTAGGGTACTCACCCAGGACATATGAGATCCCAGTTCAATTAAACCCACAGCCTGATAAGGAGAAAGGGGTGAGAAATCCCTGTTCAAATTCACAGGTGAGTACCCTAGCCATTGGATGGTGGGATACTCTGATGTAGGGCGCTCTCAATCCATCTTGCTGAAGCTGTTCCACTTTGTACAAATCAGTAAAGCTGCATCAGGCCAGAGAGAGTGAGAGAATGACTCCTCATCTGGCAGAAGGGGGAATTGAACCAGGGTCTCCCATAGGGCACATGAGTACCCTAGCCATTGGGCTAATGGTGTCTTTCTCCTCCTCCTTCCCCAGCTATTTTGTGTGGAGGTAGGCATATGTTGCCATTGTTCTTACAAGAAACAGTTTAGGTGCCTGACTCCAGGAAAGGGTTCGCAGTTGTGGATCCCAAGCAGAGAGAGAGAGAGAGAGAGAGAGAGAGAGAGAGACATCTTTGCTGCCTAGACTCAAGCCATACCCCTCTCATTAGTGTCTACTATTGGCAAATTTAGGCAGTTCCCCACCTAGCATGCTAACTCTTGTGAATCCCATTCTTAGGTGCATAATGCATTGTATAGAGAGTTTTGGCACCTAACCTAGAGCTTGTGGATTCCAGGGGTGGCTAGTTATCTAAAAGTTAGACATTGCAATGCCTAAGTTCCTTTGTGGATCCAGGACATTATGCTCAAGATTGAAGCTGGACAAATAGTAAAAATCTGATTTATTACATTACACTTTAATTCATGTTCAATTTGCTACCATTCATGAGATTTATTATTCACAAATCCTGACATTTTTTAAAACAAATGATTATTTGTCTAAAAATTTCTCCTGGAAGTGCCTTATTCAGTATTTACTATTATCTTTTCATTCACTCTCCTTTAAAGTGTTTCAAGCATTCACTCAAAGAACAGAAACAATACTATGTGACTTAGGTGATGAAACACAAAACAACTCTCCAACAACCCATAGTTTGAAAATTATTCATCTAAACTATTTTATGTTATTTATGAATAAAAGTGCTAGAAGAAATTAGTCAAAAGTAAAAGTGTAATATTATTCACAATAAATAATTTGACCAGTGCTACTGCTAATCTAGATTTCATTATGTAGGAGATATTAGATAAAAGGACACACATGGGTGAGACTGAAATTAACCAAGATGGGGTGAGGGAGAAGGTGGGCACATTGGGCCAGATGGGTATTTCCATTTCCTAAAATTTCTTATATTCTTAACTCTATAGTACAACAAGGGGCATTCTCCTTTTGAAGCACATATCAAACATTAACATTTATGGGAGTTACATCAAAAAGAAGAACCTATATGAAGCAATTTATACAGCTGCCTTTTTTTTCTATGACTATGGAAATTGCAGGATTATATACAGGAGAGTACCAAAATTTGTTGTGTGATTTTTACTGTTGAAGATCCCTGGAAAAAGAAAAGAAGAAGAAAAATTTGATTTGGAAGAGTTTGAAGCAGTTTGTTTTTCTCTTGGTCTATTTTCCTTTCCCTTTTGGGGACCAAGTCAGTGTTTGTTTTTGTTTAGAATTGTGTGTATTATTGTGCTGCGCTTCTTGCCAAGATTTCTTTGCAGCTTTTTGATCTTAGGAATTCATATGTGGCACGAGTTCAAGGTATTCAGCCTCTTTCGAAATTGTATGTAACTCCAAGTAGTACTGCACTCTTCTGAACTTTCTGATACCTTCTGATTCCATGGATTAATGTACACTTCTGGCTCTCGTTACTTTATGCAGGGTAGTTGTAGCTGTGTCGGTGCCAGGATATTAGAGAGAGAATGTGGGTGAGGTAATATATTTTATTGTACCAACTTCTGTTGGAGAGAGACAGTGCTCTAGTCCAGGTCTGGGAAATGTGCTCCCAGCATCACAGCTAAATGCAAGGTGGACAAGATTGTTTAGCCGAAGTAGTTAGCACATTTTGTAAGAGACTATTCAAGTTAGAGTGGCCCATTTAATACCTGTGCACTCATAGGACAAAAAGAGGCAGTTAGTGAGTTACAAATTGTTGCAATAAACCATAAATCCAATGTCTCTGTTCGGTCCATGATTTTTAGTGTCTAGTAGAGTTATGGATTTAAGGTCCCAGGCTCGTCTTTTGAAAATATTGTTCAGGTTTCCTTTGGGTATGAGGACTGATGGTCAGATATAGAGTGATCACTTTGTGAAAAGTGTTCACCCATATGGTTGTCTGTTGGGTTCCACTGTTGAAGCTGATTATATTGTCCAGGAAGTTGATTCCAGTGTGGGAATGTTCCAAAAATAGTTTAATGAATGGGTGGCAGTGGTTGAAGTTGTGGTGGAAATCTATGAGGGAGTTTAAACCATCTGTCTAGATGATAAAATATGATCAAAGTATCTCAGGAATATCATTGATTTTGTGGTGCACTTGTCCAGAAAATCTTCTTCAAGGTGGCTCATGAAGAGGCTGACATATGGAGGAGCCATCCTAGTACCCATGGCTGTTCCCATGGTTTGGACAAAGTTTGTTGTTGAATATAAAAATATTATGGGTGAGGATGAAATGGACGAGTTTGCCAATGTGTTTGGGGTGGATATCTGAGTGTTGTCCATTGTCTTGTAACTATTTGAGGCAGGCAGCTATGCTGTCATTGTGAGGGATGTTGGTGTATAGGGAAGTGACATCCATGGTGGTGAAGGTGTTGTTTTGAGGAAGGTTGTTAATATTAATCACTACTTCATGATTCAAACCCTACTGATTCTAATCTTTCCCCTGACTATTTATCATAGTTTGGGGATCATTTTATCCACACATTTTCCCTGGTTATATGAACTGTGAGTCTTAATGCAAAGAATTTGAAGGTTATGGCTTACTTTAATAGTTTTTTGTTATTTATCAATTTTCACTAAAAATGTTAAATATTATCCCTTAGAGTCACACAGTCTCCCTGAAAACACCTGAGCCTGCAGCTGCCAAATGCATAGATTATTTAGGGGTTGGGTCCATTCACTAAGGGACATGGTGCTGCATGCATGTCCCCTACTCCCCACAAAGGTTAAATAGCATGGAGAGTCTGGAAATGAATAATCTTGGTTCCTTGTGTCAACACACCACTCAGCAGAGTTGAGGTAGCATGGAAGGAGAAGTAATCCACTGCTGGTTTCAACCAGCAGTAAGATACATACCCCTGGAGCCAGGGAGAAGCAGGATGCTCCCCATATAAGACTTGTGGCAAATCCACAATGTGGCTCTTTGCAGTCACACCCTCACTTGAGGATCCGTTAGTCATAGCTACAGTAGGATTTTTGCCTCAAAGTAATAGTACTACTGCAAAGCCCCTAGTGACTCACACTGGTGTAGCTTACTTTGGTTTCCAATTGGTGCAAGATCCCACAATGTAGAAGAGACATTTGTCTTTCCAAAAGGACTAATTGGGTCATCTTACTTACTACACTTTACAAGTAGTAGTACTCAAAGCACACACCTGGACTTTTAGTTCATAGTGCTCATATGGGACATTACAAACATAAGAACGGCCATACTGGGTCAGACCAATGGTCCATCTAGCCCGGTATCCTGTCTTCTGACAATGGCCAACACCAGGCGCTGTAGATTCACACCCGGCTTGCTGCACAGTAACATCCTGTGTAGACAAGCTCTTCTTTCACTGAAGTAAATAGGAATACTAACATCCGTAATAAACTTAGATAAAATAAAAGTTAGATAAGATTAGACAGATAAAACAGAGCAGGATACAGTTTCACTGGGCCTAATCACAGAGCAATGTGTTGCTATTTACTATAAATTAGAATCTGGCCCATACTGCAACGGAGCCTGGATTTTACAGTCCTGTATGCTTCACATTTCCCTGTGCCACATATTTCAGGGAGCTGACTACAGATGGTACTTATGTATTTTGCAGTAGAGTGCTTCACTACATCCCCAATATAGCTTCCACAGTTTTTTAATCTCTTCAGTGGGTGTTTCTATCCATGCTCAGCACCCCAAATTGTGATTTCATGTGTGGATGGTGTGGTATGATGAATGTAACTGGAGCAAGATGGTCAGGTTTAAGGAGGGACCTAGTTTTGTATGCGATCAGGGGTGCAAGCTACTATCAGACTAACACAGGCCTCTCACCATGTAACATTGGCCTCTATGCACATTCAGTGAAGAGCTCTTTCCTACAACTCTTCCTGACTGCCACATTATTTATTGCTAACTAAATAGATGGCATGATACACAATAACTTAAAGTGCTCATTTTTGCACTTTCTAGGAGGGCCGCCCAGAGGATTCAGGGGGCCTGGGGTCTTCGGCGGCAGAGGGCCCCCGCCGCCGAATTGCCGCTGAAGACCCGGCACTTCGGCGGCGGATCCCGGAGCAGAAGGACCCCCCGTCGCCAAACTGCTGCCGAAGACCCGGAGAGGAAGAAGCTCTGGGGGCCCCTGCGGGGCCTGGGGCAAATTGCCCAACTTGCCCCCCCTCTGGGCGGCCCTGCTCTCTAGATCTTTTTATTATGGCGGTCATTACCTGCATCCAGAAACTTAGAGTTCAACCACCTGCTCTCATTATACTACCACAAATGGGAATTTTATAGGTTTTGCTGCTAACTTTAAGAAATTGACAAAATACTGGTCAGACTGACAAACTGACATCTATGTTAGCAAACTATATAGGAACATATTTGAATTACAAGATGGTCATACAAAATTTAACAAAATACAAAGGTGTCCTTGTGGAAGCTCTCCAAATCCAAGCCAAGAACTTAGTGAGTTCAGCCCTATTAATAAAACAAAATACCAGAATTAGCAGTTGGCATATTAGCTGTTATTCAGGTACCAGTGAAGGGACCTATGAAAAAAAAAAGACTGAGACGTAAACTAATACATTTATAACAGGTGCTTAATCATAAAATCTGCTTAATCGGGACATTTCCCAGGGAACCAAATTAAGCCTAATGATACTTAATGGTAAGGAATGCTGCTTAATTGGGGAAGTAATTCCACTTAATTGGGAATCCTGTAGGTGAGTAAACAGTGCTCAAACAAGAATACTGTATCTGGCCTTCATGAAGTTCTGATATGGATGGTGCTTCAATCTTCTCTAAAAAGGCCTCTACCAGTGCAGGATCAGTAAAGCAAAACTGCCTCCGTGCTCCCTTCTAGGCCTTTTCAAACATTGTGATTTTAAGCAATAACTGTTTCAGGGCCCATAGTATCACAGCACTTCTCAGGGAGAGTGATGCTGCATTTACTAGTGATTTGCCTTTCAGCTAGATATAAAGAAAAAAAAAATCACTTGACTCCTGTCCCAGACCTATTTTGAACTACAGCTTTTTAGTAAGCCGCTACATTTAATGGGGGTGAAGTAAAGACATTTGAAAACCATTTTTAACCGTTTCCAGCTGTAAAATGGCATCTTGTGTTACTTGGGAATGTCACTTCAGCAAGATGAAAGGACATCCACATTGTTACTGAAGAAACAGCAGTAAAACACTAGCTTAAAAATTAACAAAATTAGCAAAGAGCAGCAGTGGGTAAGGCCTACATGTAGGAGTTTGCCTAGTATTTTGTTTTGATCTACTGTGTGCCAAAAATAATATGGTATTTTCTATAACTATTGAATTACACTCAATATCACTCAACTTTTTAGACTCCATCAGAGGCCTTAAGGAACCCAATTGCTAAAGGAAGTCAGGCTATTGAAAAGCTATGCTTGTGGTGGTGTTTTCTGAAGAACTGGTTATCTTATAATATAGCAGTGGTTAAGTTCTCAAAACATTTCACAGCTGAAACATATGAACAAAACAAAATTTCAGCAGAAATTTTTGTTTTGGTTGAAAAACCATTTTTTGTCCAAAAAAGTTTCAACAAAAAGTTTTGACCAGCTCTTAGCAGGTCTGGTCCCACTTCTTTTCACTGCCCCGTAAGGTGAAGGCCAGCAGCGGCACTCTCTGTGTGATCATAGGGGGTTCTACATATGCGCATACTTCTTATCTGAACAAATGTGCATTATTATTTTTTTTAGTCCCAGAGCGACATACAATATATGTTCTCTTGGTTCAGAGCTTTAAAGCGAAGAACTCCACAGTTAGAAAGCAGACTCAGAGGATAAAATATTATCCAATAAAAGTTTTAAGCACTGAAGTCAAATTTTAACACTTAGGACTTTGTGTTCTCAAGCATTTATGAGCTGCAGATATATTCGAAGTAGCTACTGTTAGATCATAGGGCAGCAATATGAAAACAGCAATTTAAGAATGAAAATAATTCTTAATCTTCATTATGGAGCTGCCTTTAGGAACTCCAAAGTTACGATGCAGCAGATTCCCATTTTATGACTCACTTATAATTTTGTTCTCCTTAATCCTAATCAGGGCCGGCACCAGGCACCCAAGCACATGCTTGGGGCGGCACCTGGTAAGGGGCGGCGGGGGGAGCGCGGCGCGGCCTTCCGCGAGGGCGCTCCGGCGGCGGGGCGGCGCTCGGTGGGGGGTTCCG
>NW_020664439.1:22238615-22279680 GCF_002925995.2 Terrapene triunguis
GGGGGGGGGTTCCGGCGGCACTCGGCACGGGGGGGAGCCTCCGGCGCGTGGCGCTCGCCGGGGGGGCGGCGCTCGGCTGGCGGGGGGGCGGCGCGGCGCTTAGCGAGGGGGCTCGGGGGGCGGCGCTTTTTTTTGCTGCTTGGGGCAGCAAAAAAGCTAGAGCCGGCCCTGATCCTAATGGTCTTGCATTTGGCAAACTTACTTTTAGGACAATGACCATTTTAGCAACATTTGCAAGAAATTTCTCAGGGCTTTTTGGAAACAGAGGGAACCAAACTATAACCTATGCTTCAGTTTTAAATCTTTCTTGAAATCCTGGCCTTATTGAAATCACTGGGAGTTTTGCCATTAACTTCAGTGGGGCCAGGATTTCACCCTTTTCACATGTGTGTGTGGGCATGTATATCACACACATTATATGAAAGTGGACATATAATAAATAGAGTTTAAAAAGAGCTTCTGTTTGTAAAGCATAACTTTTCAAATACTTGCTTCTCAATTCTATTATTCATAATACTTAACAGCCTGTCACATCATTATCCTCATTTTACAGATGGGGAAACTGAGGCAAATGAAGGCAAAGTGATTTGCCCAAGGTCACATAGCAGGTGCCGACTATCAATCTATTGCTAATAAATTTTACTGCACTGAATGTGTTTCAGCTGAAGTATTTATACTGTAAACAATAAAGTTATCGCTCTTTAATCTGCTACTGATTGTTCTTTACCTGATCCCTTACACACAATCTGACTACAGAGAAGTAAACATATGCAGGGAAAGACTTCAACAGAAACAATTTTCTACACTGATGTTACACTTGAATATTACAGATTCTTCACAAGGCTTATCATAAAATATTCACAAAACTAGAAGAATATCAGTAGTACTGAATTATTCACAGACAGGCATTAAGTAGAAGTAATAGATTTTCCCCCTCTTCAGAGCACCCTGATAAGTGTAAAGAAAAGTATTGCAAATTTAAAGTGAAGACTCATCCCATATGTGAGACCATCTTTGATCCAGACTATGAACAGCAAGCTGCATCTCCTTAAGGGCCTCAGAGAAAATCAGAAAGTTGCAACCAAACACCCCTAGAGGGGGGAACATTATTAACAGAGTGAATAATTCCAGTTCAAAATTTTCAGCTGGTTCCCACTGGCTGGCGATTGCTGTACACTTTGGAACAAAGAAGTGGGCTTGTGTGTCTGCTAGACTTCTAGAGCTACTGGCCTACCAATTAGAACCAACAGAGGTTAGTGGAAGCCAACTGAAATTAGTTGAATGGTTCCAGTGGAGTCTACTGCAATTTCCACTATGCAAGATATGAAAATGCAATGGCTTTAAATAAATAAAATTATAATTGTGATGAAGGTGTAATGTCAAAAACAAAGTTTTGCTGAGGAGACTAATGAAGACCAAAAACCTAAACAGTAATAAGAAAGAGTAAAGACTGTTTAGTGTTAGAAATTGGAATTGCAATAAATAAAATCCAAGGACTCTAAAAATGCCCCTCCCTTGAAACCCCCGGCATAAGGCAGTGCTGAGGACATACCTCGGGGTGCAGAGGGTGAGTGAGTGAGTGTGATGTGAACAGAGCAATCTGTACAGTGGTTATTCGGGGCTGAGCAGGAGTCAATTGGTGCCTATGGAAACACACTACTGTAATTTATGCTAGGAGCTGTGCCAGCATTTGATCCAGCACAGAATTTGGGAGCCATTCCCTTCTGCTATGTTACCTCTGCTGAAAGGTGCAGCTCAGCATCTAGGCTACTGCACTTAGTTCTCCTTTCACTTACCCAAGTGTAGATCAGGAGCAATTCCACTGAAGTCAATGGACATACACCAATCTAAAAATCAGTGTGAGCAGAGAATCAGGTCTACTGCTCCTTGTTCCAGACAGCAGGAATCCTTCATGTCACCTGAGCTCTTCTGAATCCCTTACTACCAAAGTTCTCACTTAATGCCCTTTATACTCAGATCTAATCACTCTCATCTATATCTGAATTTGCTCTCTATGCTGATCCCAGATCTGTTTCAGCAGTGACTGCAGCTTCTGAGGGCCAGACCCTATACTAGAGGTGGGCAAACTACGGCCTGCGGGACCCTCCTGCCCAGCCCCTGAGCTCCTGGTCCGGGAGGCTAGCTCCCCTCCCCCACAGCCTCAGCTAGCCCCGCCGCCAGCGCAATGCTCTGGGTGGTGGGTCTGTGAGCTCCTGGGGCAGCGCAGCTGCAGAGCCCGGCCTGATCTGGTACTATGAGCTGCGCGGTGGCGTGGCTAGCTCCAGCTGGGCGGAACAGCCGTAGCGCCACCAGCCACCGGTGCTCCGAGCAGTGTGGTAAGGGGGCGGGGTGGATAGAGGGAAGGGGAGTTCCGGGGGGGGTGGCCAGGGGTCGGGGGTGTGGATAGGGGTTGGGGTGGTCAGAGGGTGGGGAACAGGGGGCGTTGAATGGGGGTAGGGTCCCCAGGGGTCAGTCAGGAAGGAGGGGGGGTTGGATGGTGCGGCAGGGGGGCAGTCAGGGGCAGGGGTTCCGGGGGCGGTCAGGGGACAGGGAGAAGCGGTGTTTGGATGGGGCAGGGGTCCCAGGGGGCAGTCAGGAATGAGAGGAGGGGTTGGATGGGGCGGTGGGGGGAAGTCAGGGGCAGAGGTTCTGGGGACGGTCAGGGGACAGGGAACAGGGGGGTGGATGGGGCAGGGGTCCCGGGGGGGCAGTCAGGGGGCGAGAAGTATGGGGGGGTCAGATAGGGGGCGGGGGCCAGGCCACGCCTGGCTGTTCGGGGAGGCACAGCCTCCTCTAACCGGCCCTCCATACAATTTTGGAAACCTGATGCGGCCCTCAGGCCAAAAAGTTTGCCCACCCCTGCCCTATACCAATTCAAGCAGTATACAGGTGCTGGAAAGCTGTGCTAACAGAGCTGACGATTCCTACATGACTAGTGATCATGAGATCTAGGTTCTGTTCCCTGCCTATGCCACAGATTTTCCTGTGTGATGTTCAACAAGACACTGTGCCTATATGTAAAGTGACAATAAGAGCACTTACTGGATCTATCACAAGGTTTGTGTGAGCAAGAAATGATTAAGGTTTATAAAACATTTTGAGACGCTCAAATGGAAAAATGGTTATATATGTTCAATATTAGTAATAGTATGCAAAATCAATTAAAACAATTGGTCTCAATTAAGATATTATAAACATTTTGTAACATCTTTCCACAATAATCTTTCTGCTAAATGCAAGTCAATAGCCACATTCTAGGAATGGACTTAAAATAATAATAAATATAAAATAAATAAATAATAATAAAAACAAATCAAAGCTCAATCAAAACTAATTCATGAATATCCAAAGGAATAATAAAACCAGAAACTACCTCTAATTCCACTCTCCCGGCCTCGCCCACTTCAGTTACTATTGAATTTTCAAAGAAGAGTGTTACAAACTGTCAGGAAACATTGTGGCTCATTGGCAAAGCCGATATGGAAACTAGATACCATCAATTTGGGTTTGAATAGAGACTGGGAATGGCTGAGCCATTACAAACATTGAATCTATTTCCCCATGTTACGTATCATCACACCTTCTTGTCAAGCTGTCTGTAATGGGCTATCTTGATTATTACTACAAAAGTTTTTTCTCTTAATTAATTAGCCTCATAGGCAGGGCAACTCCCACCTTTTCATGTTCTCTGTATGTATATATATCTCCTCACTATATGTTCCATTCTATGCATCCGAAGAAGTGGGCTGTAGCCCACGAAAGCTTATGCTCAAATAAATTTGTTAGTCTCTAAGGTGCCACAAGTACTCCTGTTCTTTTTCCTAACATTATTATTACTCAGAAATGTCAGCATGAAACAGTTTCATTTCTTGTTGACAAGAGTGTTCCATCCAGCAGCAAAGTATGGCACAATTCAGGCTAGGCAGTTTTTAAATAGATTTGGATCATTTAAATATCATTTTCAGGCAATCACTACTTCTGCCTCGGAAAATACAGTAGCATCCAACATCTAATTATTGTTGGAACATTTTACATCCTATATCTCAGAACATGAAAATAAACTTCTATTTGTCTCTCTTCAAACACTGAATGGTGTAATGTTAGGATAAATCAGATTGCACTAAAGTTAACAACAATCAGGTGCAGAGTATTATTATGCTAATTCATAATACACAATTCCACTCTTCTAGTGTGATGAATTATCTTACTAATGATGACTGTACGATAATAGATCTACTAATAGATACTGCATGAGTTTGAGTTTATCAGTTACTCTATTCTTTATTTACTGGTTTTAATCAACTAAAATATTATTTTTCCCAAATTGTATTCCCCACTCTCTCATATCCTCCTTCCTTGCAAAAAGCCTGATTACATGTGCTTTACATAGGGTGCTGTACACAGGGCTTCTTCACTGAGCAATGCTCCCTGGGCTGGGACAGCTGTAGGAGCCCATAGACCAGGGGAGGGGCACCTGAGAGCGGCCAAAGGGGGGGTGTCAAGCTGCTGTGGAGGTGCCTGAGATGGGACGAGGGGAGTCAGGCTGGGTATGTGTGGAGGGAGCACCTGAAGAGCTGAAGGGGAGGGTCAGAGGGGTGGTGACCTAAGAGGAGAAAAGGAGAGTCAAGCTGATAGGAAAGGGGCACTGGGCACCTCCTGGTTTTTTTTGCCTCATGTAGGTCATAACCCTATTTGGGCCCTGACCCTGCACAAATCTACCCCCTACCCCATGATGTGGTTAGTAAGATGGGCCAAACTTCAGTGAGTGGCATTGCAACTAGGGTTGCAAGGTGTCCAGTTTTCGAGTGGAATGCCTGATTGAAAAGGTACCCTGGTGGCTCCAGTCAGCACTGCTGACCGAGCCATTACAAGTCCAGTCAGCCATGGAGCAGGGCTAAGGGAGGTTCCCTGCCTGCCCTGGCTCCACGCGGCTCCCAGAAGCAGCCGGCATGACCAGTTCCGAGGCACAGGGGCGGCCAGGGAGGATCTACACACTGCCCCCGCCCCAAGCGCCGGCTCTGCAGCTCCCATTGGCCAGTAACCAGCAGTCCTCTGGCCTCCACTGTGCCTAGAAGCCAGAGGGAGATGTCGCCACTTCCAGGAACTGCCTGAGGTGAGCGCCACCCAGAGCCCACACCCTGAACACCCTCGCACACCCCAACCCCCTGCCGCAGCCCTGAGCCCCCTCATGTACCCAAACTCCCTACCGGTGCCCACACCCAACATGCCCTCCACACTCCAACCCCAGCTCAGAACCCCCTCCCAGACCCGAATTCCCTCCCAGCGCCTGCACCCCTCCCGCACTCCAAACCCCTCGGCCTCCATCCAGAGCCCCCTCCTGCATGCCAAACCCCTCATTCCCGGCCCCACCCCAGAGGCCGCACCCCCAACCAGAACCCTTACCTCCCCCCACACCCTAACCCTCTGCCCCAGCCCGGAGACCCCTCCCACACCCTGAACCACTCATTTCTGGCCCCACCCAAGAGCCGGCAGCCCCAGCCAGAGCCCTCACCCCCTCCCTCACCCAAACCCCTCAGCCCCACCCCCAAGCCTGGAGCCCCCTCCTACACCCCAAGCCCCTCATCCCCAACCCCACCCCAGAGCCTGCACCTTGAGCTGGAGCCACCATCATCTTGGGGTGCTTCTCTTTCTAGGAACACTTTCCAGGCTCCTTGTTCTGGTGAGCTCTCCTCAAGAGCTTCCTAACTCTAGGAATCCCCACAAATGAGCCCTAGTAAAACTTTATCAGGCTCATTAGCTAATTAGTTGCCAGCCAGACACTTAAGGATTTAATTTCTTCCATGTGGGTCTGAGTTGGCTCATTCTCCTTATGGGAGCCGGTCACAGGTAGCTTGGTCCCTGACTCCAATGAAAGGACCAGCTCTTAGTGACAAGGTGTTATTGAGTTTCTTGTTCTGGTAAAACCTGTAACATGTCAAAACAACAACCATGGCTCTGCTTTTTCCCTTAATCTTTTCTTCTCAGCTATGTCCCACTGCAAAGTCTTAGAGTGGGAGAGAGAGAGAGCTCGTCAATAAAAGCAATACTCAGGAAGGCAGCAGCTGGGCAGCAATGGAGAAGTACTTTCTCAAAAGCTCAGGTATGACCAGAAAAATGAGCGAGAAATCAGAGCTTGCCCTCATCACCACGGCTCAAGTCTCTTTTGCCAAGACTGTATCTAAGGCTGAGAGTAACACAGCGCCATTCTTGAGTCTGAGCCTGCAAGATGCTGAGCTTCAGTGGGGCTCTATTTATAAAATATGCCAATTAACTGCACTGTTCAGACACAGAAGATTCTCTCTGCTTTGTTTACACACTACAGGCAACAAGCAACGTATGGCTGAGCTTCACTGGGAGCTGGAGGTGCTGAAGCATTGTGAGTATTAATTGCAAAGTTTGGCAAACCCATATGCAATCTCAAACTCTGAGCACGAGGTCCCTGGGCACTAGGCCCTTCTGGATTAGTGATAGATACAATCTAATGATGATTGTCTCATGATGCCAAACTCGCAAGGCTTGGTTCCAGTGCAGGATATATCGATTGGCTGGTAAAGATGGGCATGAATTTCAGAGTAAAACATCTGCCCACGCCATATTTTTTATTATTCTTTTTGTGGGCAGAATGGCAAGAGTTTGGGGGTGTGAGGGAGAAGAGAGATGAGAGTACAGATTTATCATACATGAACAAAGCAAGAGCTTCTATATTCAAGTGATGTGAAATGTATGCTAAAAAAACTCGAAGAAACTATTCAAAATTTGCCTGGTTTCATGGGTTCCGGTATAAATATGAAACTCATAAGGTTTGTGAAACAATTAAACCAGAACAAAGTTATGTTTTTTGCGTCCCATCCAACCAAATATCACAGTCTTGTATAGTTTCCTTGTCAAAACTCCAAATTTCACTCCATTTTACGCTTTTCTTCAACCCCAGAACTCAAAGTGAAATCTGAAGGAGCAATTTAACAAAGATTGCAAACATTTCCTTCAGTTTCAACAACTTCCACAAATCAAACCCACAGCTCTATTCTGCTAGTGCAGTCCTGGCCATAACTGGGGCTCTTTTTATCCTAAAACAAAGATAAATTCATATGCAACAACAAAAAGATATTCATGGTTTTTTGTGTTATTTTACAAAAAAAAAAAAATACATTGTGATTTTCCTGTGTCAGCAAACAGCTTTAAATCCATGAAAGGAGATTTGCATTCATTATCTAACCACAAGGCCAGACAACATTTGTAGAAAGCATCCAGGGTCGACTAACCTTTCCCTTGGGTCTCTATTCATACGTATCTTCTGCAACCCTCAACCTATAAATATTCCACTAGAAAAATGTATCTGCCAGGTGTGAAGATTTCTGCAATATTTCTTAGTAACATATAATTTTCCTAGTCCACCCCCAATCAATAATACTTACCTTTCTGTTATAGCATTTGATAGCTCTTAATCCATCCTACAGTATCTCATTCAGCCTGCTGCTCTGGATGTGTCCTGATTTTAGAGCTTGTCATCCCTGAATATATTCCAGATAATTGTTTGATTCTCTTCCTAAATCCACTAGCAATTTTGGAAACATGCATTACAAATAAAATTATAAAGTTCCTTTAACTTCAAAACTGCTGTTACTAATTATTACCATGGAAAATGTCATTTAGTGACTTAGGACCTGATCCTGTTCCTATTGAAATGAACTGCAAGACTAGCATTGCCTTCAATGGGAACAGGATTGAGCAAATACTTTCCAGAAGGCTTAATACATCATTAGTGGAGTTTGATTGGACTTTACAACATAAATTCTGCTTAATTCAGCCATCCTGTAAGTGATCATCAAATTCAAATGCTTAATAATGATGGGAAAAACCAAACACCAGGACAAAGTTTCTAGTTATTTTATTTTGTCTGCATTCTGCAGCATGCATCAGCAGTTACAAATGTTGGGGAAAGCCTTAGAAAAAAACTCACCATTATGAGCTTTGAGGTTGGTACTGTGCAAAAGTTCCAGAAAACTTTAGAAAACATTAACAGTACATCCAGAACTTTGGAGTGAAAATTTGTGGACTTTTGTAAAATGTTTTAGCAGTATGGATCGAGTGTGTCTCATTTTGTTTCCCAGAGCTCATGGAAGTGGGCCCACATCCGTAAAAATGCTACCATCCACCCACTAAATAAAGAGGAAAAAAACTTTACTGTCAATCCATGTATTTTTATTTGAATTTTGTGGTATGTCGCTTTAAACCCTGGTCTTGGAAACAGTCATTCACATGCTTGCTTGTTTGTTTTTACGCACAAGTGGTTCCACTGACTTCAATGTGTAAAGGTAAGTGTATGTATAATTATTTGCAGGACCAGGAGCTTCAACTGTAAACTCCTTCAAGCAGGGACTGTCAGTACAATTATACATCACTGAGCACATGGTCAGTGATAACAAGTAATAATCTTGATGATTTTATGTTGAATATATCGCATGCACAAAAATAGAGTGGTTGACCAGAATATTGTTCACAGAGTTACTTGGGCAAATTTATCTTTGGGGTAAGCAGGTATGATCCATTTACTTTATTAGTCTGATTCACCTGGTCTGAACCAGGTCCATTGACTAACATAAAACTTCACATTAAAAAATTCTGTTGAAAATTATTTGACCATCTTTACTACATTGACAATCCAAAAATCATTTACAACAATGCCTGATTTTTCTTGAGGAATTTGGTCACCTGTGATCAGATTTTCCTGTCATAAAACCAAGACTATTCCTCAGGCATCATGTATTATAGTATTTGTTCATCTTTTAAATGCATCTGATTAAAATACTTCTATCCCAGGACCTTTGTAAACACTATGACATTGTCCCAAATTTCAGGACTGGGAAGGGATACCATACCTTTACTCATTATTCCGTAAATCATGTGTCCATGTATATGTATCCTTCCATATGTTGCCTCATGCTCCCATATTAGAATCTTGTCACAAAAGCATTTCTGAATACCGAGGGAAAGACCACATTAGAGTCCTAAATTAGCTTCTGCCAAAGTGAACACAACCTTTTATCTCAAACTTGTTAAGAATAGAAAGTGTTTAGGGTTTTGTTACTGAATTTTTAGCATTAATTGTTAGTGCAATAAATATAAGTACAGCCTCTTTGGTAATATCATAAACATTTAATTGATGTCCCACAAATCCTCAACAGCAATCCTCATGCTAAGGCCCTGATTGCGGAAATCATTGATTTCTGATTCAGGAAACATTTTTCACACATTACTCTCAATCTCTAAAACCCAATTTGTAGAGCTCAACTGGTCCTTTTGACCAATTTCACTAATCCAGATGAAGATTTTAAAGTTTCCCAGGTAGCCCTTAATGGTTGATACGAATACACACACACCCATTGGACTGACACAAGAAGTTAACAAATACGTTTCCCATTTCGCAAGTTTTGGTGATAGTCTTTCCTCAGTGTACAGTTAGCAAAGCTGTTGCTTATCTTAATCCCAGACATCTGATAGGTTCAAAATTTGGCCCTGTTAACTCCTTCTTTTCCTGGTGATTTTAAGAAATGCTAATATGTCTCAGTCATGAAAAGTGATTGCTTTCAGTTCATTGCTTCCTACTCAGCTTGGTCAAAAATATATCAAATTCATCCTCACAAAATGAATGTTAAATGTATATACATCACCATGCTTAGGACTCAAGCTTCATCACTAGACCTCGCTTCCACAGCCTCTATTTTGTTAAACCATTTCTCTCCTCTGAGAACATATCAGGCCATAAGATATTACACTGGAAGACAGTGCAATGCCTCAGAATGAAAATAGAAACTTAATTTCTGTATTTCCCTGGTGCACTGTGGGTGTTAGTTCAGTGTCCATAAAATCATTTTCCTGTGCCATTATCCATCCATGTACTGACTATTTTTAGATGTCTGAATTAGTGGTGTTCAGAGAGGTGCACAAAGGAGTGTCTTAATACACATTTCAAGTAGTATCATTAGTTGCGTCAGACCACCTTTCCTCCTCTTCACCACCACTCCCTCTTCCTTGGATCAGTGAACCATTATATATTTATAATAATATTATGATACATTTATAAGAAATCTCCCTCCTCTCTCCAGTGTTATGGGGTGCTCTCATCAGTTGATGGGATGATACCAAATATTGTAGCGGGCAGGTGAGTGGTACATGTATCAATGGACAATGCTGTCTAGTAGGTGATTCCCCACTGTACAAGCACTGGACTGGGGCATCACTGAGGATGACAATCACCACTGTGCAGAGGGCTCAGACAAGCCCTATGTTAGGGATATAAGTGATGCAAGACGATTAGTGGCCTTGCTAGTGATGGCACAACCCAGCACATGTGACTTTATAACTGATAGAGCTTTTCCCAGCTCTGCAATGTGACCTGTATCAATGAATAAATGAGGTTGAGGAAGTTAGTTACAAAGAAAAGCCCTTGGTTTACATATAAGAGCACTGGGATCCAATCTTACGAGACGCTGAATGCCCTCAAACCAGCCCCCCACTGTGGACACTCAGCATTTTTCAGCAGGCTTTCTACACCTCACAGGATTGGGCCCTTGGTAGGCTGCAATAATTGGAAATAAAATAGAAAGGTAATTTATGGCAATTTAATTGAATTTTGATAAAATATTATTTGCAAGTTTTCCCAAGTGTGGCAGTGACAGTGGTCCTTTAAAACAAACTGCAGAAAAGTGTAATTACTTTCTAGCTGTCTGTATAAGTAATAATACTGAACAATTTACAGTGATTACAAAATCCTCCATAAATAAGGGTAGCACTATTCCATGACAATAATTAGTGTACAATTTCCCCCCAATAGTATAATGATTAATATTTACTTCTGCATCATTTTTGTTCGAGGGAATAAAAAAAAAAAACCATGAGAGAATTGCCGTTCTCTTTGAGACACAAAACCAAAACGAGCAGCAAATTCTGCTTTGTTTTGCTGCCACTGTCACCCAAAAAATAAGTGATGCAAATGGTGCTTTACTGGTTTTAAAAGTAAAGCCAGAAATTATGTGGAGTTGGGACTTTTGAATAATTCATGAGTTCTGATTGAATGGGATCATTATCTCTGGTCTTACAAGCTAATAAATACTGTCTAATGCCTGGATACTGTTTTGATCTAATAGTGTCAGGGAAAAAACAACTGACTGCTTTTTTTTTTTTGCAAGCTAGAGCCTAAATTAGGGAGGAGCTCCTTGATGAGTTCATTGCAGTAAGACTCTGGGGTTTGTTTTGTTCCTTCCCTCCACCCCTCCCCATTGACTACAGGGCTCTGTTTGCAGCTCTCACTCACTCTCTGTAAAGGCCTTTTAACATGGTCATGAGGGTAAGATGTTGCACAGTGGTATCTATACACATGATGTTCATTTTTCATTCCCTTGCAATTGCCACTGCCCTTATTTCCCCCACCCCCATTCTCTTCCAACGCACAACACATCAAAACCAAAGTATTTTCACATCACAGATGCAGATTGTGGCACAGTAAATGATCATCGTTTGCCTGTAAGCAGTCAAATAATGTTAAATTGCATAGTTCTGTGTTTCCTTTCAGGACTGATTTTGGAGTCTCTATTCTCTTGAGTTTAATATCTCTATAAACCAAACACATTGTATGGAACCTGATTTAAGATTATGCTCAGAGAGCTGTCATGGTAAAAAGTGAGTTTGTTAGGGGCACAGAGCCAAACATATTTGTTAAGTGTTAGGGGGGAAATATTATATTAAAATTAGAACTGGCATTCTTCATTAGATAGTTTTTAAAAATGTTTCCTGCAGGATACTTATAAAAAACAGCACTTGTTTTAATGAGAGGAAATCATTGCGATATTGTGGAAACTTAAAATCAGGTAGGGCTTAGTAACTTGGTTTTCATATGATTAACACAATACAGCCCATTTTCCTCTAAAGTAATCTGAGGTCTATTAGCAACATGAGATCACAAGGAAGTCTGATGACTGAAAGTCTTCCATGAAACTGCTAGCTTGAGTCGATCAAGAATGCACAGGGTTTTTTTAGGTGCATTTTTTTCAACAGCTAACACAATACTTTAAATCTGGTAATTTAATTAAGGATTTTTAACAAGAATTATGAGAGTGTGAACCATGTAGTAGGAAAGCTTTCTCAATAGAGCTTCAGTAATAGAGGTCTCTGCTTTTTTGTATATGGCATGGGAGGGACCCTTGCATACCTGGGTTTCAAACAGTAAATGTCTCCAAACAGTTGGCACATCTTAAGCTTACAAATGCCAGGATCTATGGTGTTGTTAGTAAAATCTTGTTAAAAGCTTAACTCCATTATGATATAGATACGCAGAGAATTATTGATAGATTTGCTATTTGTACACACAGTCCATAAACAATAAGCAATGAAGAACAGATGTGGGTAAATTATTTCTAAAAAGTCTATTCACTAGAATAACTCTCCAAACATCACCTTTTTAGTCTCCCTTTTTAGGTATATAACTGCTGTGAACATGTTAAAATGTCTTTGGTGTTCTTGTTGTTAAATAGTGATGTGACCTATTTTTTCCACATTTTCTGCGTATGATGCCAGTCAAAGCAGCCAATGAGACCTTCGGACATTAGCCATTATCTGTCACAGTCCTGGACCAAAATAACAAATAAGATGCCTGGAGGTGCTGCAGTTTGTACTGCTAGTTTCCCTGCATGGCATATGCCTAGATAGACTTAGATGAGAGGTGATTGCACAAAACTGTGATTGCAAGATGACTTAGCAGAACCCGTGATGATGTCCTAATGGCCTCCTGCTGAGGGGAACAGGGGTAATTGTTTGTCAAGAGAGGGAATACATCTGTAAGAAGGCATCCTCTGCAAACCAAGCAGCCATGTGGAAAAGAAAGTGAGAAGCACAGTGCATTGAGGCTGCTGTAGAAAAATCTCCAATTGAGACTAGTAAAAATGAACCAAAATACTAATAAATGACAAGTTGAGAAATATTTAACTTGTGTTCTCTGAGTTAAAAAAGAAGCAATCACCTTGAAAATGCCAGAGTTAATCTGTTTAAGATTGTAAAACTGAATCTTCATCAGTGGCTCCTAATGAAGGTGTGAAACGTTGTACATAGCAACGGGGAAACACAACCACAGTCCCATACAGGAAAAGTGTATATCGCGCATATGGTCTTCTTACACATTGTAACATCTAATGTTGTTGTTGAAAGCCTAGATGTTAAATCGAACATTTTCTTTCTCCAATGTTTAAAGTCTTAAGCCTTTTAGTTACATTTATTCACTTTTCTAACCCCAATATCAGGTAGGGTTCTGATCCAGCACCATTCATTTCCACGAGAACTTTGCCATTGACTTCAACTGGTGCAGGACTAGCCCTTAGAACAGTGGTGGGCAACCTACGGGCTGTGGGCTGCACGCAGTCCATCAGGGTAATCCGCTGGCAGGCCACAAAACAGTTTGCTTACATTGACCATCCACAGGCCTGGACAGCCAGCTGCAGCTCCCAGTGGCCGCGGTTCACCTTTCCCAGCCAATGGGAGCTGCGGGAAGCGCTGTGGGCCATAGGGATGTGCTGGCCACCATTTCCCACAGCTCCCATTGGCCGGGAATGGTGAACCAGGCCACTAGGAGCTGCGGGCGGCCGTGCCTGCGGACGGTCAATATAAATAAACTATCTCATGGCCCACCAGCAGATTACCCTGACAGTGGTTGTCCACCACTGCCTTAGCATATACTCAAGGACCTATTCTATACTCATTCAGGGTGTTCTATTTCATAGAATCATAGAACCGGAAGGAACCTCGAGAGGTCATCTAGTCCAGTCCCCTGCACTCAAGGCAGGACTAAGTATTATCTAGACCATCCCTGACAGGTGTTTGTCCAACCTGCTCTTAAAAATCCCCAATGATGGAGATTCCACAACCTCTCTAGGCAATTTATTCCAGTGCTTAACCACTCTGACAGTTAGGAAGTTTTTCCTAATGTCCAACATAAACCGCCCTTGCTGCAATTTAAACCCATTGCTTCTTGTCCTATCCTCAGAGGTTAAGAAGAACAATTTTTCTCCCTCCTCCTTGTAACAACCTTTTATGTACTTGAAAACTGTTATCGTGTCCCCTCTCTGTCTTCTCTTTTCCAGACTAAACAAACCCAATTTTTTCAATCTTCCCTCATAGGTCAGGTTTTCTAGACTGTTAATCATTTTTGTTTCTCTTCTCTGAACTTTCTCCAATTTGTCCACATCTTTCCTGAAATGTGGCACCCAGGACTGGACACAATACTCCAGTTGAGGCCTAATCAGCGCAGAATAGAGCGGAAGAATTACTTCTCATGTCTTGCTTACAATACTCCTGCTAATACATCCCAGAATGATGTTTGCTTTTTTTACAACAGTGTTACACTGTTGACTTATATTTAGCTTCTGATCCACTATGATCCCCAGATCCCTTTCTGCAGTACTCCTTCCTAGGCAGTCATTTCCCATTTTGTATGTGTGCAACTGATTGTTCCTTCCTAAGTGGAGTACTTTGCATTTGTCCTTATTGAATTTCATCCTATTTACTTCAGACCATTTCTCCAGTTTGTCCAGATCATTTTGAATTATAATCCTATCCTCCAGAGCACTTGCAACCCCTCCCAACTTAGTATCATCTGCAAACTTTATAAGTGTACTCTCTATGCCATTATCTAAATCATTGATGAAGATATTGATCAGAAACGGACCCAGGACTGATTCCTGTGGGACCCCACTCGTTATGCCCTTCCAGTATGACTGTGAACCACTGATAACTACTCTCTGGCAATGGTTTTCCAACCAGTTATGCACCCACCTTATAGTAGCTCCATCTAGGTTGTATTTCCCTAGTTTACTTAGGAGAAGGTCATGCGAGACAGTATCAAAAACCTTACTAAAGTCAAGATATACCGCATCTACCGCTTCCCCTCTATCCATAAGACTTGTTACCCTGTCAAAGACAGCTATCAGGTTGGTTTGAAACAATTTGTTCTTGAAAAATCCATGCTGACTGTTACTTATCACCTCATTATCTTCTAGGTGTTTGCAAATTGATTTCTTAATTATTTGCTCCATTATCTTTCCATTTACAGAAGTTAAGCTGACTGGTCTGTAATTCCCCGGGTTGTCCTTATTTCCCTTTTTGTAGATGGGCACTATATTTACCCTTTTCCAATCTTCTGGAAGATTGGGTAAAGGGTAAACTCCTCCAAGAGTTCCAAGAGTTCTGAAAGAACTCAAATGTGAAGTTGCGGAACTATAAACTATGGTTTGTAACCTGTCCTTTAAATCGGCTTCTGTACCCAATGACTGGAAGTTAGCTAATGTAACACCAATATTTAAAAAGGGCTCTAGAGGTGATCCCGGCAATTACAGACCGGTAAGTCTAACGTTGGTACTGGGCAAATCAGTCGAAACAATAGTTAAGAATAAAATTGTCTGACACATAGAAAAACATAAACTGTTGAGCAATAGTCAACATGGTTTCTGTAAAGGGAAATCTTGTCTGACTAATCTATTAGAGTTCTTTGAAGGGGTCAACAAACATGTGGACAAGGGGGAACCAGTGGACATAGTGTACTTAGATTTCCAGAAAGCCTTTGACAAGGTCCCTCACCAAAGGCTCTTACCTAAATTAAGCTGTCATGGGATAAAAGGGAAGGTCCTTTCATGGATTGAAAACTGGTTAAAAGACAGGGAACAAAGGGTAGGAATTAATGGTAAATTCTCAGAATGGAGAGGGGTAACTAGTGGTGTTCCCCAAGGGTCAGTCCTCGGACCAATCCTATTCAACTTATTCATACATGATCTGGAGAAAGGGGTAAACAGTGAGGTGGCAAAGTTTGCAGATGATACTAAACTGCTCAAGATAGTTAAGACCAAAGCAGACTGTGGAGAACTTCAAAAAGATCTCACAAAACTAAGTGATTGGGCAACAAAATGGCAAATGAAATTTAATGAGGATAAATGTAAAGTAATGCACATTGGAAAAAATAACCCCAACTATACATACAATATGATGGGGGCTAATTTAGCTACAACGAGTCAGGAAAAAGATCTTGGAGTCATCGTGGATAGTTCTCTGAAGATGTCCACGCAGTGTGCAGAAGCGGTCAAAAAAGCAAACAGGATGTTGGGAATCATTAAAAAGGGGATAGAGAATAAGACTGAGAATATATTATTGCCCTTATATAAATCAATGGTACGCCCACATCTTGAATACTGCGTACAGATGTGGTCTCCTCATCTCAAAAAAGATATACTGGCACTAGAAAAGGTTCAGAAAAGGGCAACTAAAATGATTAGGGGTTTGGAATGGGTCCCACATGAGGAGAGATTAAAGAGGCTAGGACTCTTCAGCTTGGAAAAGAGGAGATTAAGGGGGGATATGATAGAGGTATATAAAATCATGACTGATGTGGAGAAAGTAGATAAGAAAAAGTTATTTACTTATTCCCATAATACAAGAACTAGGGGTCACCAAATGAAATTAATAGGCATCAGGTTTAAAACAAATAAAAGGAAGTTCTTCTTCACGCAGCGCACAGTCAACTTGTGGAACTCCTTACCTGAGGAGGTTGTGAAGGCTAGGACTATAACAGCGTTTAAAAGAGAACTGGATAAATTCATGGTGGTTAAGTCCATTAATGGCTATTAGCCAGGATGGGTAAGGAATGGTGTCCCTAGCCTCTGTTTGTCAGAGGATGGAGATGGATGGCAGGTAGGGTGACCAGATGACAGAGGTCAAATATCGGGATGCGGGGGGGGGGGGGCGCCGGAAAAAAAAAAAAACAAGCGGGCGGCGGAGCAAAACAAAAAAACAAAAAAAAACTGCCGGAGCACAGGAAAAACTGAGAACTCACCGGCAGCTCCACACCCTGCCCCCCACCAGCTTGCCTCCGCTCCGTCTCCACCTCCCCCCTCGGGGAGGGAGGGGGGCAGCACGCAGAGCCCCCCCCGCCCCGCCAGAGGGACCTGCCAGGGGGCCAGGTGAGTCCCAGGCAGTGCTAGCCTTACCTGGAGTGGCTCCCAGGGAGCATCCAGCAGGCAGGTCCTGTCCCTCTGGCTCCTAAGGTCGCTCGGGTCGGGTCGGGGGGGGTGGGCGGGGACAGGGGCGGGGGGCTCGATGCCGGCGCCTACAAGCCCCCCCGCCCCTGCAGCACACAGTGGAGACCTCCTCGCCGTCTCTGTGCGTGCCTGGGGAGTGGGGCTGCAGCACTCTGCAGGCTCCTGCCGGCCGGCGGGCAGGCAGGCGCTGGGAGTTCAGCTGAGCTGCCTCAGGGCCCAGGAAGAAGAGGTGAGCGGCGCCGGCAGTGCCGGCTTGCGTCATCCACCAGACGGTCCCCCGATATCGGGACAAAGTGCGTCCCGACCAATGTAAGGTCGGGACGCGGGACAAGTCCCCTAAAATCGGGACTGTCCCGATAAAATCGGGACGTCTGGTCACCCTAATGGCAGGAGAGAGATCACTTGAACATTGCCTGTTAGGTTCACTCCCTCTGGGGCACCTGGCATTGGCCACTGTCGGTAGACAGGATACTGGGCTAGATGGACCTTTGGTCTGACCCGGTACAGCCGTTCTTATGTTCTTATGGAATGTCTCCCATCTTCCATGATTTTTGAAAGATAATTTTTTCAAATGCTAATATGTCTCAGTCATGAAAAGTGATTGCTTTTAGTTCATTGCTTCCTGCTCAGCTTGGTCAAAAATATATCAAATTCATCCTCACAAAAGGCATGGTCAGAGTCTCACAAACAATACAAGAAAATAGAGTGAAGGCTTCCTTAATCCTTAGGACAAGCTAGTCCCTCCTTCAGTGCTTGGGGTAGCTGCTGCTTTCAGACCCCTCTTTCCTGCAGCAAGGGCTCCTGCTGTGTCCTTACTCAAGAGCTCCCAGGATAGGCACATCCCCCTAATCTATCTGCTATCTTACCCCCTTAACTCCCTTCTGAGTTATCTGGCTCTCTTTTAAAGTCCTCCTCCAGCTGTGGCAGGCTCAGCAGGTGCAGTGGGGCAGGGCCCCTTGGACCCAGATTTCTTCTTAACCCCTGAATTTCTATACTGCTATTTTTATCGCTGCAGCATGAGCACAAGTTAGTTGACCCAGATGCTTAGACTCACTGCTGTGGGGCTTTTTTGTTCTGTAGACATACCCTAAGAAACAAGTCCCACTGACTTGTGCTCTTACATCACTTAGGCGCTTTGGAAAAATCCCACCCATACTGTACAATTATCATCATTCCCAGTGTTTAAATACAAACATGGCTTCTCTGGAGTCTGTACTCCTGTTTAGAATGCATATCCGTAAGAAATTTTTTAGCATAAAATGATTAATTTATAACATTTAGCAAGTTTACATTCTGACCCAGACAAGCTAAATCATTCAAATTAAACTATTTTGAAAGCCTGTTCACATGTCTTTAGTAAAAATGCTTTGAAGTGCTGAAAACTGGAAAGCTGGCAATTTTGAGGTTTATTTCCCCAAAGTCTTGATAGACTAGTACCGCCATATATCAAATTTCCCTAAAACATCATTTAAAGAAGTCCATTAGGTATTGAAATGTGTGTTAAATGTAGGGAGACACACCTATATTATTGTTAATTGCTTAAGATCAGCTACCTGGTTCCAAGAATATTCAAGACTAGTGTTCAGTACCCGAAATTATTGCTTCAAATTAACTTCCTGGGATTGAAGCAAATTTTGTTTCACTACTATAACATGAAGGGAGTTTGGAAAAGAGGCGAGAAAGCAAAAGTACATACATGATATGAAGGAAATGATTTTAGACAGTTGTATGGACACTCGCTCAAATATAGTTTATCCTCACAACCAACAAGATGACAAACGATTGGTAAATCCATGTTTTGCAGGTGAATTAGTAAAAACACAAACACCTTCTATATTGTACAGTAGACCTATATTTTGAAGTAAATGTACATAATGAAAAGCATCTTCTGGTTCTCAATTTGAACAATGCTAGCCTAGGCACTAGCCTGCAATCCTTTAATTCCTAACCCCGTTAGTATCCCTTGACAAGGGGGCATGGCTAGCTCAGGGAGAGAAAAAAAAAAAAAGCTCCTAAGGGACCAGAAGAGCTAGTGAACTGGGGAACTTTGTGAGGGAGTTTATACCTATATCTGCAAGAGGCAGATATACCTAGCAAACATACTCTAAAGTTCGGCCAATAACCCCTCCACACCCAACCCAACGCCCCCCCCCCCCCGCTAGGGTAAAAATAATGCCAGCAGAAGTCCAGCAATGGGATGTGGGCTATCTAGCTTATTGCACTAGACACAGCATGTATGATTACCTGCCTTGTGAGCAGGTGGCGTGTGCATACAGTGCAACCAGCTCATGGCCCTCAGACACTGTACAGGCTCTTGATGCCAGATTGGCTGAACAGGAGGAGCTAAGGGAGACAGAAAGGTACTGTATATACATGAGGCTTTCAGAGTGGCCCCACCCCCTAGTCTGACAGTCTCTGTGCGATTAAGAATGAAAGTCTCAGGAAAGGAGAATATCAAGCTGGAGCAGAGGGAAACAATCCCATAGTTGGGATCCTCCTTACAGATGATGTCTTGCACTGACAATACCCTTCCTGAGGAGGAAACCCCCATTTCTAGGAAGAGCCAGGTAATAGTAACGGGGGATTCAATTATTAGAAACAGATAGTTATGTTTGTGATGACTAGGAGAACCACCTGCTAAATTCCAGGCTGGCTGCGAAGACTATGGATCTCACAAGACATCTGGACGGATTTATGTGCAGTGCTGGGGAGCAGCCAGTGATCATGGTACATGTAGGTACCAATGACATGGGGAAAAGTAGGAGGCTGAGTTTTGGCTGCCAGGTAAGACATTAAAGTCCAGGTTGCACTCTCTGAAATGCTTCCAGTTCTCTGAGCTGGGCCAGGAAGACAGGCGGAACTGCAGGGTCTCAATGCCTGGATAAGACAATGGTGTAGGGAGAGGGTTTTAGGTTTATTATGAACTCAGGAGCCTTTTGGGAAAGGAGGAGCCCATAATGAAAGGATGGGTTCCACCTAAACCAACCAGAATCAAACTCCTGGCATGTAAAATTAAAAAGGTTGTAGAGGATTTTTAAAACTATGGGCTGGGGCAAAGCTGATAGGTGCAGAGAAGCACACAGTTTGGGAGGATGAACTTATTAAAGGGGGAACACTATATACGAGTAAAAAAAATATGGTAAAATATAGGTAGGAGCTAGTGAGGAACAGTGAAACATAAGAGTCCCATTCAAATATAACACATGAAGGGAAGCAACTGAATATTGATAAAATGTATAAGAACTTATATACAAATACTAGAAGTCTAAATACTAAGATGCGTGAACTTGAGTGCCTGGCATTAAATGAAGATATTGAAATAATAGGCATCATGGAGACTTAGTGAAATGAGGATAATCACTGAGATGTGGTAATACCACGGTACAAAATACATAGGAATAACAGAGAAAGTTGAGCTGGTAGGGGAGTAGCACTATAGAAAGCATAGAGTCAAACAATGTAAGACTCTTAAATGCGTCAAACTACCACAGAATTTCTATGGATAGAAATTCCATGCTTGAACAGCAAGAGTATAGCAGTAGGAATATAATACCGAACCCATGACCAGGATGGTGACTGTGAAATGCTGAGGGAAACCAGAGAGGCTACAAAGGCAGAAAACGCAATAATAACACTGCTCTACAGCCAAAATGCTTCCGAAATAAATGTAGTCAAACTTTACTAATTCTGGGTCACTGAGAACGAAAATGATGCTTAAAATTGTTGATTGGCTCTAGTTTTCAAGATATGCTATTGGATCAGTATATACGACCCTTGACTTGGGACTGGCAGAGGATAAGTGAGTTATAAAGGGAAGGGATCTCAATTTAAACCAGAAATGACTAAAATACATCTTTAACTGGATCTATGAATAAATCTATGACTGGGTTTGGACAGTACTTGCTTTTTAGGCAAAACAATGAATGATGCAATCTGAAGCTGGTATTGCGTCATACATGATATGAATTGCATCATGTTATTCCTAGAAGTCATGGATGATGCAATCATAACGAAGCTTACATCACTCTTGTCATAACTATGAAGGGAAGGGTAACAGCTCTCTGTGTACAGAGACTCCAAATCCTTTTACCTGTAAAGGGTTAAGAAGCTCGGGTAACCTGGCTGACACCTGACCCAAGGACCAATAAGGAGACAAGATACTTTCAAATCTTGGGGGGGGAAAGGCTTTTGTGTGTGCTCTTTGTTTTAAGGGGTGGTTCGCTCTTGGGACTGAGAGGGACCAGACATCAATCCAGGTTCTCCCCATCTTTCTAAACAAGTCTCTCCTATTTCAAACTAGTAAGTAAAAAGACAGCAAGGCGTCTTAGATTTACTTTGTTTTCTCAACTTGTAAATGTACCTTTTTACCAGAGTGTGTATCTTTGTTTGCTGTACTTTGAACCTAAGACAGAGGGGGGTCCTCTGAGCTCCTTAAGTTTGATTACCCTGTAAAGTATTCTCCATACTGATTTTACAGAGATGATTTTTACCTTTTTCTTTAATTAAAAGCCTTCTTTTTTAAGAACCAGATTGATTTCTCCTTGTTTTAAGATCCAAGGGGGTTTGGATCTGTATTCACCAGGAGTTGGTGAAAGGAGGGTGGAAGGAAGGAGGGGGGATGGTTAACTTCTCCTTGTTTTAAGATCCAAGGGGGTTTGGATCTGTGTTCACCAGGGAATTGGTGAAAGGTTTCTCAAGGCTTCCCAGGGAGGGAATTCTTGTGATGGTGGCAGCGGACCAAAGCTAAGCTGGTAGATAAGCTTAGAAGTTTTTATGCAGGCCCCTACCTTTGTACCCTAAGGTTCAAAGTGGGGAACCAGCCTTGACAACTCTGCTGAACAAATTGCCCTATATCAGCTCTAGAAATCATACAGTGTCGTGCTCTCTTATTTGTCAGTGTTTGATTTTGCAAAGGGACACATTTCTGTTTAGCCAAAGTGAGAAGAGATGCCTCGTACTTGTGTGAACAGTGCAGATAACTTCTGCTATGTTTGTGGTGAAGTGACTTTTGCATCACAAAAGCGCAGTATAACCACTATGGTTAAGAAAGCCTATCACCTTTATTTTGGCTGCAAAATTGGAGATCAGGACAAGAGGTGGGCCCCACACATATGCTGCAACACTTGTGCAAAAAATCTTCGCCAGTGGTTGAACAGGAAAAGGAAATCTATGCCTTTTGCAGTGGCAATGATTTGGAGAGAGCCAACAGATCATACCAGCAATTGTTACTTCTGCATGGTGCCTCCAGTTGGGAAAGGTGTGTCAAAGAAGAAAAAGTGGACTGTGCATTATCTAAACATTCCATCAGCTATACGCCCAGTACCCCACGGAGAAGGACTGCCGGTTCCTGATGCACCAGAATCATTCTCACTTGAGTCAGACGAGGAAGAGGAAGAGGATGAGGATGAAACTTCTGGTCCTGAACCATCAATGTCACAGGACCCACATTTTCTCCCATCCTCCTCCTCTGAACCACACCTCATAACACAAGGTGAACTGAATGACCTGGTCAGGGATTTGGAACTACCCAAGAGTAAGGCAGAGCTGTTGGGCTCCAGACTACAGCAGTGGAATCTCCTGGCAGGTGATGTTAGGGTTTCCATGTTCCATGACCGTCAAAAGGATCTTGTCCCATTCTTCTTCATGGAAGGTGATCTTGTAGCCTGCAACAACATCAATGGTGTGATGGCAGCCCTCAACATCGTTCACGATCCACATGAGTGGAGACTGTTCATTGATTCATCAAAGACGAGTCTTAAAGCTGTTTTACTGCATAATGGCAATGTTTTGCCATCAATTCCAGTTGGTCATGCAGTCCATATGAAGGAAACCTATGACAACATGAAACAACTTTTGAGGTGCATAAACTATGACCAACATCAGTGGCAGCTTTGTGGCGATTTGAAGGTTGTTGCTCTTGCTTGGTCTGCAGACTGGATACACAAAGTACTGCTCTTTTCTCTGCGAATGGGATAGTCGTGCAAGAGATTCCCACTACATCAAGAAAGATTGGCCACTCCGACAGTTATTGGAGCCTGGGAGGAAAAGTGTTCAGCATCCACCACTTGTTGAATCAAGGAAGATTTTGTTACCACCCTTACACATCAAGCTGGGTCTGATGAAGAACTTTGTCAAGGCCATTGACAAAACACAAGCAGCTTTCAAGTACCTCCGTGGAAAATTTCCAAGGTTAAGTGAAGCTAAGATAAAGGAAGGTGTCTTTGTTGGTCCTCAGATTCGTGAACTTCTTCGAGACGTTGCATTTGACCATGCACTGCGTGGCAAGGAAAAGACGGCATGGAAAGCCTTCCAGTTAGTGGCAATAAATTTTCTCGGAAACAGCAAGGCAGACAACTACAGGTTGTTGGTGGAAAACCTCCTCAAGGCATACAAAAGCCTTGGTTGCAACATGTCACTAAAGATACATTTTTTGCACTCTCATCTAGATTTTTTTCCACCAAACTGCGGAGCAGTGAGCGATGAGCACGGCGAGCGATTTCACCAGGACATTGCAACAATGGAGAAACGCTATCAGGGCAAATGGAGCCCATCAATGCTTGCAGACTATTGCTGGACTGTGACAAGAGATGCTCCATTTAATGAATACAAGAGACAAGCCAAGAAGTGCCGAGTAGACACTGAATAGGACTAAACTATGTACAGAATAGTTTTTTGCCTTTTGTTTCATAATAAATTTTATTTATAATTTATAACCCTTTTGCTGATTTTTAAAGTGTTACATAAACAGGACAGGTGAAATATTATCATGTAAAGCAACCATAAACACATGAAAAGACCTAGGTTTACAATTTATGATTAAAACTCTACTATCTACACAATATACATAGACATAAAATGTAAAAACTTAACTATCTTAGAAACAGTAGCCAATCAGTTGTTTTAATGTTCATATTTGAATTCACCACATCAAAATACATAATAAATAGCACATTTTATCTCTGAAGCAGACGACTTCTCAAAAATTGTAGACCAGTGTAATGGTGGATTTCAATTAGCCTCGTATTGACTGGGTATTTGTCACCACAGGAAGGGATGCAGATATAACATTTCTAAAAATGCCTGCTTCTTGGAGCAGCTTGTCCTGGAACCCACAAGGGAAGAGGCAATTCTTGATTTTGTCCTAAGTGGAACCCCAGATCCCAAGAGGTGGATATAGCTGAACTGCTTGGTAATAGTGAACATAATGTAATTAAAATTTAACATCCTTGTAGGGGGAAAATGCCGAAGAAACCGACCACATTAGCATTTAACTTTAAAAGGGGGAACTACACAAAAATGAGGAAGCTCGTTAAATGGAAATTAAAAAGAACAGTAGCAAGGGTGAAATGCCTGCAAATTACATGGAGGCTACTTAAAAACACCATAATAGAGGCTCAGACTAAATGTCGACACCACATTAAAAAAACAGAAACAGGACCAAAAAATAATAATAATAATAATAATAATAAAGTGCCACAACAGCTAGATAGCACAGTAAAAGACAGTTAGAGACAAAAAGGAGTAGGGTGACCAGATGTCTCGTTTTTTTTTAAAGGGCCAGTCCGATATTTAAGCCCTCCTGTAGGTGTCCCGACTTTTTTTTTAAAACAGGCAAATTGTCCCATATTTTCTGTCTACCCCGCGCCCCATCAGTACTGGCGGGTCCTTTTGCTGGCTGGATCCCTGCTCACCAGCCACTCGCCACCACCGGTGAGTGGGGGAGTCCAGTGGCCAACGATGGGGGTAGATGTGCAAGGCTGGTGGCGGGGCGAAGCTGCAGCATGCAGGGCCAGGCTGTTCCCCCTGCTGGTCCATGAGCGCAGCCTTCACTGCGTGCTGGCTCGCGGCCAGCGGGGCCCCACCCCCGTTCCGTTTTCAGCCAGCACTGGCTATACGCTGCGATCTGCAGTGGCTGGTGAGTACAGGCAGCCACCAGGCAGTAGCCGGTTACGTGTTGCCTCTGCTGCCCACCCATCAGCCCTTTACATGCTCCCCCTCTTGCTGTCTTCTCCCTGCTTTGCCTTTACCCTCACCCCCAGACAGACTGCTCCTACATATCCCTCCCAGTGGGGCACGTCATGACCAGCACTGTGCAGAGAATCAGCTCCTGGGCAGAGTGCTCAGCTCACCAACAGCCTAGCCAGCAGGCTCCTTCATTCCCCTACTGCCTCTGGCTGCGCCAGCACCCTGGGAAAGCCCAATACCTTCCAGCCCAGGGCGCTGGCCAGCAGGAGCTGAGCCCTGCATGTGCCAAAGCTCCGCACACAGCGCTGGCAAGGGGCAGCCTCTCCGCCCCTAAGCTAAGCTCTGGAAGTGTGGTGGGGGAAAGCAATTTCCAGCCTGTTCACACCCCAAACCTGCAGGCTCCACAGCAGTCCCCCAGGCAGGGGCTTAGTACTCTCTTCACCCACCTCCTCTCCCACCCCCGGTCCTGCCCCCAGGGAGCTCAGGACTGCTCCATCCGCTAGGCACCCTCCCCCGCTGAGCCACCTCTCTGGCCAGGTTCACTGAAGCCCCTGGACCCTCGTGCACAATGCATCCTTAGGGCTTAACCCTTTCCTGCCCACACTGCAGCTGGGGGACAGGAGGCAGCTGGGTTACGTCGGGTGGCCGGGTTATGTTGGTGGCCAGCAGCAGCCCAGTGGTGTTAGCTGCCTTTTGACACTGTGTGGAAAGAAAGGGACAAGCTGCTTCCAGCCACATGGGAGTGGGAGTGGGGAGGGAGAAGAGATGAGCTCTGCAAAGATACAGGCCAGGTCATCCCTGACCCCCTCCTTTTCCCCTGAGACTGGAAGTAGCTCCCATCCCTTCCCTCCCACTCAGTGCCAAATGGCTGCTGCTGGCCACATTCTGGTGTGAACCCTGGCAGAAATCTGGGGAGTGGGGGCATGCAACCCTGTGTGCCCCCCTCACGTGTTGCCTCAGGGAGAAACCACGCCAGGTACCATGAGAGGTGGGTCTGTCCTGAGGGCCCAGCCAGGCATGGAGGGTGGAGAGTGCTGGGCAGGGAAGGTTGGGTCGGTCGGTCACCTCCTCTGTGTGAGAGAGGTGTATGTGTTGTCTCTCCTGGTGGGGGCGGGGGGAAGGTAGGAGTGTGTGTGTCACCCCTCCCTGTGTGAACCCTAAAGCCTTAAAGATAAGAAGGTAAATAAAAAGAATCCAACTACGCAGTATTTCTTTCTAACAGGGGCTCAGTCCACTTGATGTTAATTTGGACATTTGTACGACTGATTGCCATTGAACTCACTTGACTATGAGTAATTTTACCAGTTGTCCCATATTCAGCATAGGAAAATATGGTCACCCTAAAAGGGAGTCTTTTAAAAATTGGAAGTCTAATCCTAGTGAGGAAAATAGAAAAGATCATAAACTCTGGCAAGCTAAGTGTAAAAGTACAATAAGTCAGGTGAAGAAAGAATTTGAAGAGCAACCAGCTAATGATACGAAAACTTAACAGCAGTTTTTTTAAGTACATCAGAAAAAGAACCTGCCTAACAATAATTGGGCCACTGGATGATTGGGTGCTAAAGGAACATTGAAGAAAGACAAGGCCATTGCAGAGAAGCTAAATGAATTCTTTGCATCAGTCTTCATGGTTGATGATCTGGAAGAGATCCCCAAACCTGAGCCATTCTTTTTAGGTGACCAATCTGGCAACCTGTCCCAGACTGAGATGTTAATAGAGGAGATTTTGAAACAAACTGATAAATTAAACAGTAATAAGTCACAAGGACCAGATGGTATTCACCCAAGAGTTCTGAAGGAACTCAAATGTGAAATTGAAGAACTACTAATTGTGGCATGTAATCTATTACTTAAATCAGCTCGTACCATATGACTGTCAGGTAGCTAATGTGATGCCGATTTTTTTAAAAGGCTCCAGAGGCTATCCTGGCAATTACAGGCCAGTAAACCTAACTTCAGTACCAGGCAAATTGATTGAAACCATAGTAAAGAACAAAATTATCAGACACATGGATGAACACAATATGTTGGGGAAGAATCAACACAACTTTTGTAAAGGGAAATCGTACCTCAACAATCTATTAGAATTTTTTGAGGGAGTCAACATGAATGTGGACAAGTGTGATCCAGTCGATACAATGTAGTTAGACTTTTATTAAACCTTTTGACAAGGTCCCTCACCAAAAGCTCTTAAGCAAAGGAGGTAGACATGGGATAAGAGGGAAGGTTCTCTCATAGATCAGTAACTGGTTAAATTATAAGAAACAAAGGATAGGACTAAATGGTCAGTTTTCATAACGGAGAAAGGTAAATAACAGGGTCCCCCAAGGATTTGTACTGAGACCTGTGTTGTTCAACATATTCATAAATGATGTGGGAAAAGGGATGAAAAGTGTGGTGGCAAAGTTTGCAGATGATACAACACTATTCAAAATAGTTAGTCCAAAGCTGACTGCAAAGGAATCTCACTAAACTGGGTGACTGGGCGACAAAATGGCAGACGAAATCTAACATTGATAAGTACAAAATAGTACACACTGAAAAAAATTAATCCCAACTATACCTACAAAATGGTGGGGTCTAAAATAGCTGTTATCACTCAAGAAAGAGATCTTGGAATCATCATGGATAGTTTCCTGAAAACATCTGCTCAATGTGCAGATAAGACAGAAAATATCTTAATACCACTGTATACATCTATAATATGTTTACACCTTGATTACTGCATGCATTTCTGGTCATCTCATCTCAAAAATATATATATTAGAATTGGAAAAGATGCAGAGAAAGGCAACAAACATTATTAGGGGTCTGGAGAGATTAAAAAGACTATTCATCTTAAAAAAGAGATGGCTAAGGGGGATATGATAGAGGTCTATAAAATCATGGATGGTATGAAGAAAGGGACATGTTATTTACCCCTTCACATAACACAAGAACCAGGGGTCACCCAATGAAATTAATAGGCAGCAAATTTAAAACAAGCAAGAAGCAGTACTTCTTCACACAACTCACAGTCAATCTATGGAACTCATTGCCAGGGGACCTTGTGAAAGCCGAAAGTATAACTGGGCTAAAAAAGGATTAGGTAAGTTCATTAATGGCTATTAGCCAAGATAGTCAGGGACACAATACCATGTTCTGGATGTCTCTAAACTTCCTATTGCCAGAAGCTGGGACTACACAACAGGGGATGCATCACTCAAAATCACCCTGTTCTCTTCATTCCCTCTGAAGCATCTGGCATTGGCCAATATCAGAGATAGGATACTGGCTAGATAGACCATGGGTCTGAACCAGTATGGCCATTCTTATGTTTATGTTTGTATCTTACTCCAGGAGGTGGATAATAATTTGCTGCTTGCTTATACTATCTGAAAATTAGAACATCCTGTGGTGGCTCAGTTGCAGTGTCCTGAAGGTAGGAGGCATGGAGTTAAAGCTCTACCCATTTCTAATCCCTCCCCACCCACCTTCTCTAGGGACAAAATATGCAGGTTCATAGCACCACTTGCACTCCGAAGCTTCTGGGGCAAAGGTCCAGTTAACCTGTTACACTGACCAGAGCATTGGCAGTCGGACCTAGTGGTCAGAGCCAGAGTCAGCTTAGTGGTCAGAGCCAAGGGTCAAAACCAAAGGCAGTGTCAGGTACCAAGCCAAAGGTCAGAGCTGGAGACAGTGTCAGGTGCCAAGCTGACTGCCATAGCCGGAGATGGTATCAGGGGCCAAACTGAAGGTTAGGGCTGGAGACAACATTAGAGATAAGGCAGAGGAGCAGGGACCTGGAGTAGAGCAGGAGACCAGGAACTAGGAGTAGATGGGAGTCTAGGAGGACTGGAACCAGGACCAGGCAGGAATGCAAGGCTCATATAAGCAGAAGCGGTCCATAGTAGCAGCCAGCCAGGAATTCCTTTAGTTGCTCAGACAACTTTCTAGTTACTTCCTGGTTTATATAAAGTCCCTCAGCCAATCAGAGGACTGGGTGTTTCCCCCAATTAAGAGTTTTGGGGGCAGGGTCCTCTGCAAGCTACTCTTCCCTGATTACTCAGATGAGCTACTGGGTTGTGGTCTGTGGGCCTGGGATCAAGGCCTGTGATCCCTCAGACCTGTACAGCAGCTTAGAAGGAGTTTCTATACCTTAGACTCTGGGATGGGCATGTCACCCAAGTCACAATCCAGTCCTTGATTGACAAATGCTGATATAACTTATTTTTTAAGGGCTAGATTCTTACATACTTACTGCTCTTGAGTAGCATCTTATTCCAGGAATAGTCCCATTGGCACCAAACAGGAACACTCACAAAGCAAGGTACTACTCAGTGTCAGGGCATCAGAATCTGGCCTTAAGTTATTAAGGATAATATTTCATAGCAATACCACTTTTATTAAACTTCTGCAAGATATTCTGCAGAAGTTGCTTCACATTTCACTACTCCACCATGTTGTATTAACCCTTTGCTGAGAAGAGGAAGCAAATGATGATTCTCCATGTGAATTCTAAGGTACGAAGAATAGAAAACTTCAAATCAAGTTCTTATGAGCTGGTACTTAGCTGTCAAAGTTATTTGGGTTCTGTTTGTAATATTAATAAAAATACTGTAAATGAAACAGTTAATAAATCAAAGCAAGCATCAGGAGAAACTCTATGCTGGGATCTATATTCCACTGCTTAAGCAAGAGAATAATATGTGAAAATTAAATTCTTATCTATGTAACACATTTTTACTAACACCTAGATTTTTTTTTCTTTTGTACAGTTTGTCTGTATAGTATCCCAGTTAAGGTAATATGCTGTTTATAAGATGGAAAAAACCCTGTACTTCAGCTTGGTTTTTACTTGTTATTTGATCGCTTTATAGACAAATGATTCAATATTCCATATTTGGATACAGAGGAATATAAATCATTTGAAGAATGCATTATTCTCATAATTTGCCAATTAACATTTCTATTCTTCCTTTCTTGATTTTGTTATGCCAATAGCCCATTTTGATAATTGACTGAGAACTGTCCCAAGTAAGACACACTTGACATTCTAATTTTTTTTCTTCCTTTTAGCCTGGGGATTCTCTGAAGTTCACAGAAAATGAAGAAATTCCTTTTTGCTGATCCTTTATCAAGCCTTAGAACTGTGTATCTATATATGGTATGAAAGGCTCCAGATCTAAAGATAATGAAGGTCACATGACACAAAAATGGGCCAATTGTACACAGATCTAGGATCCATCAGTGTAAGGTTAATGCGCTCCTTGTTGAAAGCATATAATCATTTTGAAGTATCTTCTTTGTGGTGCCTTTTTTTTTTTAAAGAATGTCAAAAAAACAGAGCCTAATTTTATGTGCCTGGGAGTAGCTATCTAAGCTTCAGGCAATACAAACGCTGCTATTACTGGGGAGTAAAAGCTCTGCATAATTAACAAACATCATCAGCCTTACAGTTCCTGTAGAATGTAGTAAGTTCCTTGCCTGAAGGCTGCTCTCATCCCAGTAAGTCTGTTTACCCTGTCCAAGATTAGATTAGTTTAATTATTATGAAAAAGGCTGCTAAGATCTTACAGCCTAATTATGCAAATGTTTCTAAATGTTCACAAAAGTAATTTATTTATTTGGAGATAAATGAATCTGTTTTGTCATAAAACAGATTGCAGTCCTGGCAATGTACAAGCAGGGTTATGTGCCCTTAGGCAAATCTTTCACCACAAATATCAGTGGGATCCCTGGATTACAACATTTATAAATACATAAATGTTTTTAGCAGGTTTTTATTGTTTTTGTAAATTAAAGTAATCCCAGAAAGAACTATCACAGGTTTAATATTCACCAACCTTGTTATGAAAACACAGTTTCTCAGCAGAAGCATTTAAAAGATGCTAACAGCTAAAACATTCCTGGTAGACCTATTAAGATGCACCTGTTTTATTATGCTTTGGATCAGCTATCTTCAAAAGTGTTCTTTCCTACTTGTAGAGGCTCTTGCTACTGGAATAAACTGCTCCAGAAAAGTACCTTTATACATAATAAAGTGGACTCCTTCATAATAAAGTGGCCTAGACTTCAAATCTAACATTAAAAATCCCATTTTATATAAGGAATTCTTAGTTTGTCTTATAAACTTTATTGTGGGATACAGACCTAACTCTTCATATCTGTAAATGAATGGTAAAATATATACAGCTATACATATAACAGATGCAGAAAAACAGTTCTATTTTTAGGTAAGCTTCAGTTTGCATTGCTATTATCATGGAGAAGCACATAAATAGCATATTCCCTTCTTTCATGAATTTATAGTCAAGGTGGAGGCAGAACTGTCAAATTTCAGAAAGGCAGGATCTTTAAATCATACCTCTGAGCTACAAGCAAAAATGGTGACCTCAGGATGTCTTACTGTACGGCAACGTGCAGTAGGACATAAGTGTAATCACCATTATCAAACATCCAGAACTCATGCCATCAAGATTAGTTGTACAAAGCTCAAAGAGTTTCAAAGTGAGCCATCTGTAGATAGATGGATACTTCATACAGATATCCACTTGATATTATATTACTGGCTCTCAGACATATCAACTTTGCAGCATGCTTGAGGGAGCTCAAATAGACAAGCTCCTCTGACATGCCAAGCAAAAGGAAAAAAAAGTTTAGTTTGATGTTAATAGCAAACCAGGTAAAAGAGAATTCACATCTAGCTATTACATATTAAGATATACTAGCCAAGTTCATTTAAACAGTTAATATCAATCTGATGCCTTTTGCACACTATGTTTATTTTCCATCCAAGAGTTAACATGATGTACTTTATTAGAAATATATTGCACTAAGAACAATGCAGATTGACTTCTTGATTTGTTTATAAATTAACTGTTATTTAAATAAGCAAAGCAATGGCTCTGTATGGAGATTATACCTAGAGTTCTCCTGTGTATTAAATGGAGGATGTGAGCAATGATTCTAACTGGCTGCTATGACATCACCATTATCATGGATATTCAAGACATTAGAAGCTGCTTGCTGTCAGTTAAATGATCACATCGCAAGTGCACCTGCTTTATAATTATTCATTTGGAGCAGGAACATTAACATATTCCTTAAGTCATTTACAGGCAATTTGACTCTACATTAATGATTTTTTCACTCTTTGTAACAAATTAATGAGAGAGATATAAATACATCAGTACAAATGAAACTCATACACTTTGTATCATAGTTAGTGTACAACAAAGGTCTGTAGGTTGTTTAGCTTGCTTCTTTCTAGTGTAGGCAGCAATTTTGTAGTTTCGTAAAAATTACGGCACTGTAAAAGATTTATCTTCAAGAAATATAGCTGTTAATGTACTTTTCCTTTACTAGAGGCAACAAGGATAAGAAAAACTGAAAATACTGGTACTTGGAATTCATGTTTGTAGACCAAGTTCAAGGGTTTTGAAATGCTGAAACTAGGCTAGCAGTGGGGTTGGCACTTATTCAGTTAATCTATTCAATACATAAACATTTCATCCATGGAAAGCTTGGTTCAAATCTGCTGTAGGTCACAAGCACAATACGTCTGGTAGTGTTGTTAATGAATTTGATACCCACAGAAGGTAACACTCTGAGAAATAGAGATTGACCCATCCAGTTTCCTGAATTTTATAAACATATTCTAGTCTCTAATGTCCATTTCATATAACCCATTGGTAATCTTTGCCCTATGAGTACAAATATTAAATGTCAGGAAGTAATTTTAGGCCTTTTATACATTTTGGCTTACAGCATTCCTGCAAAAGAACAAACAAACAAAAACAGCATTAATGCTCTATATTCTGACCTATGCTTAGCTCCTTACAAAGCACTCTGCATTATATATTCCTACCAAGAAATCTGAGGAAGAATCAGTGCTAAAATATGCAGGTGATAAACTATAGAGCTCCCCATGAGATTCCATGTGCTATGTGTGCTCCAACACTTGCATCCTGTTTGACCATCTCTTTTCTTCATGCAAGAACTGGTGACCTACTATAATGCTCTGCAATATGTTCATAAACCACTCTCACAGAAATGTTCCCCCTTATGCTGGGATAAATTCTGTATCCCAGGAGTTCACAGAGAGAGAGAGAGGATAAGGAATTGAGGAATCTACTCAACTGTCTTGCTGTGTTTTCCTGTTACAAGTGCTCCCCTCACTAACCATAGGCAAAGGAGGAAGGTCGCAACAGTAGGTACATTAAATTATATGAAGTGCATTTACTGAGCATGTTTATACTTTGTTTCTGAAAATGATGCTAACTATGTAACTAGTGGGCAGGGGAGAAGATCTTCTGGGGTGATTTGGCAGTATCCCGAGAGTTAGAAAATTCATCCTAAACTTCCCTTCAATTTGGTGGTAGAATTTTAATAAGGAGCTCCCAAGATCTTCTGCACACCGTAAGGGGCCTGAATGTTGGCCCAGCAAGATCAACTACACCATCCCATGGTGAGAATTTCACTAGAGGTATTGAAAGTAACCTTAATAAGAGCATCTGCATACTTACTCTGGGAGTTGTGATGACAGTAGTTAATAACTGAAAGAAGGCATGTGAGAGGAGGGGACTTCGGGTGAAACACATGGCACTATATGACAAACACACAAAAGCAAAAGGACTCACAGATTTCTCTGCAATGCTTTCTATTTTTAACTTCCATTCTGAAATCTTGGCCCCATTAAAGTCATTTGGAATTCTGCCATTCACTTCAATAGGGCCAAAGACATAGGTCAGTGAGGGTGAACCTATGGCATGTGAGAATATTAGTAGCACCATGCTAGTTTCCCTGTATATTTGTGCTTCTATTTCCCTAATTTCATGCAGGAAATTATAACTCCCTCAGCGGAGGAAAACACTTTATACAAAACTTTTGCCACATATTAACTACAGACTTACAATGTGTCAAGTGTAAGCTTCTGAAAATTACATCAGAGCAATTAATAATGTCATAATATCATATGTGGGGCAGAAAAGGGCCAATTATCATTATTACAAGGGCATCATGAATCAAGAAGATTTAGACTCTGTGATTCTGAAGAATACTAACTTGCAAATTATGTGGTATATATGATAATGACACAGAATAGCATACAGCCAGCATGATGGAAGAAAACAGAAGTAGAATCCTCTTCCAATGCTCTTCAGGCTACAAAGTTATCACAGCCAGGAAATTCCAATGTAATAATCCATTATATATATAATATAAATTCCTAAATATTCTTTTAAAATATAGATTATAAGAGATTGCTTAGAACTTTAATTATGATATTATTATAGTCACTCTGCATTTGGTGGATAGTTTATGCCCATAAATTTGTTATATTCATACTATCTACTGGACAAAGTGCAAACTGGAAAATGTATACTATGAGAAATTCTGTGGTTTGGGTTGGCAGAAGTTTCTGTGAACATTAATTCACTTTTCATGCCCCCAAACTGAAATCTGTTGAATTTCCCCCACTTTCATAACAAAACCATTACTTGGCTCATGTTGATGCAAAAATGGTCTAAGAAACCTCACTCATCAAGTTCTCATACCTTAATGAACCCCCAGATATAGAATACCCGGGCTGAGTTTCGCACCGTAATGCAACCAGACAAGGTCAGAGTGACCACATGTCCCTGAAAACCAGGAATGTTCCTGTCCTACTGTACCTATTGGTTATAGCATTCAAGGTACTCAGGTACCAAAGTGATGAGCCCCACGTAAATGCCTAGAGAGATGGACGACTGGTAGGTAGAAAACCTGGAGAAGAGCTCTGTGTAGCTTGAAAGTGTGTCTCCTTCGCCAACAGAATTGGTCCAATAAAAGAAAGATATTACCTTAACCACCTTGTCTCTCTAATATCCTGGGATCAACATGGATACAACACTGCAAACAGATAGATAACACACAACCATGTCTGTTATATGTTCTCAATTTACCCTCTCTGACTTCACAAGGTCTCCCAAAGAGTCACTGCTGTGCACTAGTCTTCAAACCAGTCTTTTCTGGCACATGTGAAGGATCACTTGACTGAGGAGCAGGAGATGACAGATTAGGTAGAGTTTCCCCCTCCCTTGCACATAGTCAAAACTTTCCTGTGCACACCTCCCTGACCCTGACCAAAATAGTGTGCCCCTTTTCCCTTTCACTTGAGAGTTGTGTTCCTGTCTGCCACTTATAAAATGTCATCACTCCAAGTGACTTTCACATGGTTTGTGGTTTCATTGTGAACATTTTGCACATCTCTACTTGGAACCATGTAGAAGGGAACAGCTTTTTAATGTTTTCTGTAGTCTGGAAGAATTGTACATTTATTCAACTGAAGGCAGTAATGGTAAGGGAGAAAATATTATTATCAATTCTTCGTTCACTGCACCATTTCAAAGATGGAGCTGTGAAGCATCATTTACAGTCTGCTACAAAGCAAATCAAGACACACATTTAATATCTGGATTGTGTACTTCAGCAATATGGAGAAAAGAGAAGAAACTGCTGATTATGTAACTCTAGATTGGGCAAAAGAACATGCTGATCATGCATACAAGTAGCAGCAGCCAAATGTTGAAGTAACATTATTCTCTGCTCACTGCCTTTGTGTGGAAAATTATACATCTGTACAAATGTTACAGGACACTAACTCATGATTGAGTTCTCTCTCTCCTTGTAACAATAAGGCCTATACAAAAAGACTTTCAGGAAGGTTTTGCTGGTATAAACTCGGAAATACTAAAGCAGTCCTCCACAAGATGGCACTCTGTCTCTCTCTCATACGTTTAGCCAGAACATAAAAAAGAAACATTCAAGGGAAAAAAAAAAAAAAAAAAAAAACTACGCAGTTTGGAGAAGTTTCACTGCCTCCAAATGGGGACAGAGATATTTAACTGCATTACAGCAAGCTTTTTAATAACCAAGGACTACTAAATGTCCTTAGGACACAGACTGGCAATGGATCAGTGAGTTTGGAATGACTATCAGAAGAACTCTAATATGCAACTGAAGTCCTGGTGCTCCCTGGCCTGGATAAATAAGCCACTTTCCCTTATAAACAAACCCTCTGAATTTCTAAAATTTCCAGAAACCACTTTAATTGGCCTTTTTATGTGAGATATGAAACCACTATCTTTAGCTGGGAATTTTATATAGGTTAGAATTAATATAAAGGGCTACCTTATGGGCTATGGAACATAATTCTGCATTTTTAGGTCCAAGATCTGAACAAGAAAATATTTTAAATTAGTTCCACCAACAGAATTCATGGCAATTTTAATTAAAAAACCAACAACAAATCTCCAAAAAAAAATAATAATGCCAAGGTGTAAGCAATCAAATACCAAAAAAGGTGAGAGCAGAGTCCACCTTTGTTTTAAGGCTTTGCCTCTTTTACTTTACAGTGTTTAGAGCCCAAAGAGTACAGTGGCAGACAGACAAAGATGGAATGGGGGCTTTTTTCAAGATTCTCTCTTGTCCCAAAGCTCTGGTGCAGTAGGTGGGAGGGAGCTGGCAGGTAGTTGGTTCCAACTCCCTGATTCTTAGGGCAAGCCCTGGGCCTGACACAATTTAGAACTGATGCTGTGCTACTCTAAGTTGCATCTTTGACTTAACAGATCCTGATACTCCCTCCCACCTGAATATACCTCCTATGCCAAGGGAGGGGAAGTCAGCAGAGGTGGAGACCCAGATCCGGCACAGTAACACTCATCAGACAGTTCTCCTACACTAAGGAAATTCTGTGCTCAGTTGAGCTGCTTGGGAAACTCTTTTCCTGTCCCTCAAGAGTTCCAGATTTTAATTTTGTTTTCCTGTCCCAAAAAGGCCTGAAACACCAAAAATCCCTGAAATGTCCATGAATTGCTCATTTGAAAAAATTTCAGCTGGGGTCTTTTGAAACCTTTTGTATTAATAATTTCAAATTGTTTCTTTTTTATTTAGATCTTTTTAATCTTTAAACTTTATTAAATATAAATTAACTAAAATTTCTAAACAAAAAGTCTGTTCAAATAAAAAATGAAACTTTGTTTGGAGAAAAGTCAAAATAAGACATTGAGACAGTTTTGAAACATCTTTTCAATGTTTATTTTTAATTTCTAAGGAGACGCCTTGTTGCCGCAAACCCTTTCGTGCAAAGTCTTTCTGGGTGTTGCCGAAACGACACTTTGTAGTGAAAAATATTTTTCAGAAAATTCCCAACCAGCTCCAGTGCAGAGCATTTGCAGTCAGATTATTTCCCCTTTACACCTCCTGATTGCTAATAAGGCCACAAACTCCCCAAGAGAAGCTGGACTATTATACTTGCACAGGACAGAAACCGGCACAATGCCCAAGAGGAATAAGGGAATGGCACTTCATGCTCCCTAAAAAATGTGCCGCATGTGCTCCTCCCAGCACTGGCCTTCAGGTACATAGTCTTGGCCACACTCCTACACGCCAGATTTAGGTGCACCACAGCAGCACTAGCCTATACCCTTACACGCAAGCATTGCCAGCCTCAGTATTATTGCTGCCTGATCTGTGAGCACACTGGAAGGGCAAGGGGCCCAAGCTTGCTCTCCTCTCTATCCCCACACAAGAGCAGCCACAATTTGATCCAAATCATAAAAGTATTTTGCAAGGAGTTTTGGGAACAATGTCTCTCTTTTCCCCTAACTGCTGCCAGATACAGGGCTGGCCCACAACATTTTGGCACCTGAGGCGGGGAGCTCAAATGACGCCCCCATACCCCCTCGCTTGGGCCAAAACTTTGAAAGGTCTCAATTCTGCCTTCTTCCTGTTCTACTCCTCTCATGGTACTGCTCTGCTACCTACCCCAATAAAGGAGAACTAACAACTTAAAATGTCTTGTTCAAAAATTTTAAGTAACACTTAACTTTCAACCACTTAAACAGCAAATGTAACTTTTCTTGTCTGCATAGTAAACACTGGCATTTTTATCTGTTTGAATAATCAAAGTGGTGCTTTCCGTGCTTTCTTGGTTGCAAAGATTTGAACTTCTTCCTGAAGGTCCACAGTCTGGGCCAGCTCATGCTCTACTGAGATGGTTGCAAGGCAGACCAGCCTCTCCTGTGTCATTGTGGAGCGTAGATGTGTTCTTATTAACTTCGGCTTGGAGAAGCTGCGTTCTCCACTGGCAACTGTTACAGGAAGTGTTAGACATATGCGCAGAGCAACAAAAGCATTTGGAAAGGGGGTGGTCATCTTATTTGTGCACAGATATTCCAGTATCAGAGGGGTAGCCGTGTTAGTCTGGATCTGTAAAAAGCGACAAAGAGTCCCAGATGTCTGTTAGTCTATAAGGTGCCACAGGACTCTTCGTTGCTTTTTATATATTCCAGAACAGCCTTTGGAGTTGATCCTGCTGAAATGTATCTTGAAAAGGCTTTCAGTTCATCACCTAAATCACTCGCATCAATATCGCACATGTCATCATCTGTCAACACTATCTCTAGTGCCCTGCATTGCTGGTGTAGGTCTTCTTCAGGTATAGTGAGGAGTTTTGGAATATCATACAACATCCCAAATATACTGCTGTGTTCCTTGAGCTGCATGAAACATTCAACTGACTGTATTGCACAATCTAGCACCTGGTTAAATAATTCAACTTTGAATTGTTGTTTGGGTCTCTTATGGAAGTATCCTGTACCTCGTAATCAAAATGTCTTCTTCTTCGGTGACTCTTGTATTCTTGAATGGGTGGGAAAATAGCTTCAGTGTGAAGTTCTTCTGCCAACTTCTGTGCGCTCTTCAGAATGTTTTGAAATCCCTCATCTGACCGGTAAGACTGTAGGTATGACTTTGCTTTGTCCAGTTGTTCCATTGCTCCAGATATATCAAGGTCAACACCTTGTAGTCTCTTACTTACAACATTTATTTCAAACAGTATGTCATGCCACAACACTAAGCCACACAGAAATTTGAAGTTATGTATGTTTCTGGTGATTCTATTTCCCTCTGCCACTGTTCTCCCAGGAACAGTTCCTGTCATAGCATTATCCTCCATAATGGCAACTATGGCATCATCCATCTTCCCAATTTGGTGTTTGATAGGCTTTATCGCCTCCACTCGACTTTCCCATCATGTGGCACTCAGTGGTTTCAGTGTCAGAGAGGATGTTCCCAGATGTTGCTTCAAAATTTGCCTTCCATGAGTTGATGCAGAGAAAAATACATAGATGCTTTGAATTACATTAAAAATTCAGCAGCCTCACTAGAAGCTGATGCTGCATCACTGACCACCAAGTTCAATGAATGAGAACTGCATGGGACAAAAAAAGCTCGAGGTCTTAACTCTCGGATCCATGTTTGCACTCCTCTGTTCTTTCCTCTCATGTTGGTACCATTATTGTAGCCCTGACCTCTCATGTAAGCTATCGCAATTCCCATATCTTCCAGATTTTAAGAAGCACATTTGTCATATCAGCTCCTGTAGTATCAATGTCAATAAATTCTAGAAAATGCTCTCTGACAGTCACCATTGCAGGGACATTTTCACTGGGTTCTGTTATTGTTATAAAACGCACCATTAAAGTCATTTGTTCCGTATGGCTGATGTCAGGTGTGCAGTCCAGAATAACAGAGTAATATCTTGCTGACTTCAGATCTGCCACAATCTTCTGTTTGACTTTTGTTGCCAGTAACTGTATGATCTCATTTTGAATTGTTTTTCCAAGGTAGTGGTATGTGTACATTTCTTGGGTGGTGACTCTTTTTAGATGCTCCTAGAGTACAGCATCAAACTATTCTAGGACAGGAAGGGACCTCGAGAGGTCATCGAGTCCAGTCCTCTGCCCTCACGGCAGGACCAAATACTGTCTAGACCATCCCTGACAGACATCTATCTAACCTACTCTTAAATATCTCCAGAGATGGAGATTCCACAACCACCCTAGGCAATTTATTCCAGTGTTTAACTTCCCTGACAGTTAGGAACTTTTTTCCTAATGTCCAACCTAAACCTCCCTTGCTGCAGTTTAAGCCCATTGCTTCTTGTTCTATCCTTAGAGTCTAAGGTGAACAAGTTTTCTCCCTCCTCCTTATGACACCCTTTTAGATACCTGAAAACTGCTATCATGTCCCCTCTCAGTCTTCTCTTTTCCAAACTAAACAAACCCAGTTCTTTCAGCCTTCCTTCATAGGTCATGTTCTCAAGACCTTTAATCATTCTTGTTGCTCTTCTCTGGACCCTCTCCAATTTCTCCACATCTTTCTTGAAATGTGATGCCCAGAACTGGACACAATACTCCAGTTGAGGCCTAACCAGCGCAGAGTACAGCAGAAGAATGACTTCTTGTGTCTTGCTCACAACACACCTGTTAATGCATCCCAGAATCATGTTTGCTTTTTTTGCAACAGCATCACACTGTTGACTCATATTTAGCTTGTGGTCAACTATAACCCCTAGATCCCTTTCTGCCATACTCCTTCCTAGACAGTCTCTTCCCATTCTGTATGTGTGAAACTGATTGTTCCTTCCTAAGTGAAGCACTTTGCATTTGTCTTTGTTAAACTTCATCCTGTTTACCTCAGACCATTTCTCCAATTTGTCCAGATCCTTTTGAATTATGACCCTATCCTCCAAAGCAGTTGCAATCCCTCCCAGTTTGTATCATCTGCAAACTTAATAAGCGTACTTTCTATGCCAATATCTAAGTCATTGATGAAGATATTGAACAGAACCGGTCCCAAAACAGACCCCTGCGGAACCCCACTTGTTATACCTTTCCAGCAGGATTGGGAACCATTAATAACTACTCTCTGAGTATGGTTATCCAGCCAGTTATGCACCCACCTTATAGTAGCCCCATCTAAGTTGTATTTGCCTAGTTTATCGATAAGAATATCATGCGAGACCGTATCAAATGCCTTACTAAAGTCTAGGTATACCACATCCACCACTTCTCCCTTATCCACAAGACTCGTTATCCTATCAAAGAAAGCTATCAGATTGGTTTGACATGATTTGTTCTTTACAAATCCATGCTGGCTATTCCCTATCACCTTACTACCTTCCAAGTGTTTGCAGATGATTTCCTTAATTACTTGCTCCATTA
>NW_020664439.1:22284680-22308867 GCF_002925995.2 Terrapene triunguis
CTTGCAACGCCAGACAGCTACCGGTCAGTCGGGAATCAATTTGGAGTGGGCAAATCTACTGTGGGGGCTGCTGTGATCCAAGTTGCCAGGGCAATGAGAGACCTGGTGATATCAAGGGTAGTGACTCTGGGAAACGTGCAGGCCATAGTGGATGGCTTTGCTGCAATGGGATTCCCAAACTGTGGTGGGGCGATAGACGGAACCCATATCCCTATCTTGGCACCGGAGCACCAAGCCACCGAGTACATAAACCGCAAGGGGTACTTTTCAATGCTGCTGCAAGCCCTGGTGGATCACAAGGGACGTTTCACCGACATCAACGTGGGATGGCCAGGAAGGGTACATGATGCTCGCGTCTTCAGGCACTCTGTTCTGTTTCGAAAGCTGGAGGAAGGGACTTTCTTCCCGGACCATAAAATAACCGTTGGGGATGTTGAAATGCCTATCGTGATCCTTGGGGACCCAGACTACCTCTTAATGCCATGGCTCATGAAGCCGTACACAGGCAGCCTGGACAGGAGTCAGGACCTGTTCAACTACAGGCTGAGCAAGTGCCGAATGGTGATGGAATGTGCATTTGGGCGTTTAAAAGCGCGCTGGCGCAGTTTACTGACTCGCTCAGACCTTAGCGAAAAGAATATCCCCATTGTTATTGCTGCTTGCTGTGCGCTCCACAATATCTGTGAGAGTAAGGGGGAGACATTTATGGTGGGGTGGGAGGTAGAGGCAAATCGCCTGGCCGCTGATTACGCGCAGCCAGACACCAGGGCGGTTAGAGGAGCACAGCATGGCGCGGCGCGCATCAGAGAAGCTTTGAAAACTAGTTTTGTGACTGGCCAGGCTACGGTGTAAAACTTCTGTTTGTTTCTCCTTGATGAAATCTCCGCGCCCCCACCCACCCGGTTAACTGTACTTCCCTGTAAACCAGCCACCCCACCCCACCCTCCCCTACCCTCCCCCACCCTCCCCCCTTCAAGCTCCACTTGCAGAGGCAATAAAGTCATTGTTACTTCACAGTCATGCATTCTTTATTAATTCATCACCCAACTAGGGGGATAAGTGCAAAGGTAGCCCGGGATGGGTGGGGGAGGAGGGAAGGAAAAGGACACACTGCAGTTTAAAACTTTAAAACTTTAACACTTATTGCTCGGGAAATCATCTAGGGTGGAGTGACTGGGTGGCCGGAGGCCCCCCCACCGTGTTCTTGGGCGTCTGGGTGAGGAGGCAATGGGACTTGGGGAGGAGGGCTGTTGGTTACACAGGGGCTGTAGCGGCGGTCTCTGCTCCTGCTGCCTTTCCTGCAGCTCAACCATACGCTGTAGCATATCAGTTTGATGCTCCAGCAGCTGGAGCATCGACTCTTGCCTTCTGTGTGCAAGCTGACGCCACCTCTCATCTTCAGCCTGCGATTCAGCATGCCACATCTGCTCTTCAGCCCGCGATTCTGCACGCCACCTCTCCTCTCGCTCATATTGGGCTTTTCTATAATCAGTCATTGACTGCCTCCACGCATTCTGCTGTGCTCTGTCAGCGTGGGAGGCAGTCTGTAGTTCTGCAAACATTTCATCACGCGTCCTTCGCTTCCGGTTTCGAATCTTCACTAGCCTCTGTGAAGGAGTAAGATTTGCAGCTGGTGGAGAAGGGAGAGGTGGTTAAAAAAGATACATTTTAGAGAACAATGGGTACACTCTTTCACGTTACATTTGGCTGTTCACATCACACAGCACATGTGCTTTAGTTACAAGGTCGCATTTTTCCTCTTATATTGAGGGCCTCCCGGTTTGGTGTGAGAGATCACTCACGCAGTGCCAGGCCACAGATTTCAGCTTGCAGGCAGCCATGGTAAGACAAACAGTCTTTTGGCTTTTTTAACCTTCTTAACATGTGGGGATGGTTTCAAACAGTACTGCTCTCATTAACCATACCAAGCACCCGTTGGGTTGGCCATTTAAAATGGGTTTGCAATGTAAAAGGAGGGGCTGCGGTTTCAGGGTTAACATGCAGCACAAACCCAACAAATTCCCCTCCCCCACTCACCCAATTCTCTGGGATGATCACTTCACCCCTGCCCCCCCACCGCGTGGCTAACCGCGGGGAATATTTCTGTTCAGCAGAGCAGGAAGGGGCACCTCTGAATGTCCCCTTAATAAAATTGCCCCATTTCAACCAGGTGACCGTGAATGATATCACTCTCCTGAGGATAACAAAGAGCGATAAGGAATGGATGTTGTCTGCATGCCAGCAAACACAGGGACCATACGCTGCCATGCTTTGTTATGCAATGATTCCAGACTACGTGCTACTGGCCTGGCGTGGTAAAGTGTCCTACCATGGCGGACGGGATAAGGCAGCCATCCCCAGAAACCTTTTGCAAAGGCTTTGGGAGTACATGAAGGAGAGCTTTCTGGAGATGTCCCTGGAGGATTTCCACTCCATCCCCATACACGTTAACAGACTTTTCCAGTAGCTGTACTGGCCGCGATTGCCAGGGCAAATTAATCATTAATCATTAAACACGCTTGCTTTTGAACCATGTGTAATATTTACAAAGGTACACTCACCAGAGGTACCCTGTGGGTACCCTTGGGTGAGTTCAGGGGTTACTGGTTCCAGGTCCAGGGTGATAAACATATCCTGGCTGTTGGGGAAACCAGTTTCTCCGCTTCCTTGCTGCTGTGAGCTATTTACATTATCTTCATCCTCATCTTCCTCGTACACCGAACCCTCTTCCCTGTGTGTTTCTCCAGTGAGGGACTCATAGCACACGGTTGGGGTAGTGGTGGCTGCACCCCCTAGAATGGCATGCAGCTCCGCGTAGAAGCGGCATGTTTGCGGCTCAGCCCCGGACCTTCCGTTTGCTTCTCTGGCTTTGTGGTAGGCTTGCCTTAGCTCCTTAATTTTCACGCGGCACTGCTGTGCGTCCCTGTTATGGCCTCTGTCCTTCATGGCCTTGGAGACCTTTTCTAATATTTTGCCATTTCGTTTACTGCTTCGGAGTTCAGACAGCACTGATTCATCTCCCCATATGGCAAGCAGATCCCGTACCTCCCGTTCTGTCCATGATGGAGCTCTTTTGCGATCCTGGGACTCCATCACGGTTACCTGTGCTGATGAGCTCTGCGTGGTCACCTGTGCTCTCCATGCTCAGCAAACAGGAAATGAAATTCAAACGTTCGCGGGGCTTTTCCTGTCTACCTGGCCAGTGCATCAGAGTTGAGAGTGCTGTCCAGAGCGGTCACAATGAAGCACTGTGGGATAGCTCCCGGAGGCCAATAACGTCGAATTCCATCCACACTAACCCAAATCCGACCCCCTAAGGCCAATTTTATCGCTAATCCCCTCGTCGGAGGTGGAGTAAAGAAACCGGTTTAAAGGGCCCTTTAAGTCGAAAGAAAGGGCTTCGTCGTGTGAACGTGTCCAGGCTAAATTCGATTTAACGCAGCTAAAGTCAACCTAAACGCGTAGTGTAGACCAGGCCTAAGTCAGCTTACATCACTTGAGGATCTGGCCTGGAGCTAGACCAATTTATACTAGCTGAGGACTGCAACTACATTTTCTTCTTTCTAAATTGTATGTTTTGATTTGTTTTATTAACATCTGTGTACTATACATTTTTAATCAGCAGCACAACCTTTCTTACCTGAAATTCTGGGGATGACTATAAAGCTAACTTGGCAATATTTTAGATATCAAACTACACCTCTACCCTGATATAACGCGGCCCGATATAACACGAATTCGGATATAACGCGGTAAAGCAGTGCTTCGGGGGGGGGCGGGGTTGTGTGCTCTGATGGATCAAAGCAAGTTCCATATAACGCGGTTTCACCTATAATGTGGTAAGATTTTTTGGCTCCCGAGGACAGCGTTATATCAGGGTAGAGGTGTACCAATATTTTTTCAACTACGTCTAGCGATATCCTCTTACTCTCTGCCTAACTCCCTGTAATTACCATCTATGGAGGAGTTTTGTTATATTTATCCAACCACTGCATGGGAATCAAGCAGGAAAATATATACAACAAAACTGGTCACATTTGTGGTATGGATTCAATTCCCTGTCAATGCTGAAAACCTTCATCTGGTGAGAAACTTCTGCAAATGCTGGAAATTCTTGTAAATGACCTCTCATTTGAACATGAACTGAGGAAAACGGATTTGACCCTTTTGCTAGAAGTCTGACAGCCTTCTTAACAAATATCTTCAAGCTATAACAGCTAACAGATACTTTATTTGCAAGATGGCTAGGAATAACTGATTAGGTTTGGTACGGTTCCAGTTAAGAGAAAAAAGACAAGACTCTGCTATTGCAATCTCCTTTTTCCCCTTGCTGTTTGCTTGCATAACAAATTTTTTCCTTATCATTCCTCATTTTAATGCAGAGCATGGTTGCATATTTTCTATGGTCAGTGGACACTTTATTTTAATTACTTCAAAGTTAAATGTGTTTTGAAGGCATTGGCTCCAATTTCAGGGAAGAGAAACAATATAATTGTCACAGAACTGTACAGGAAAAAAATGTCAAAACATGAGCTGAATATACCTGAAAAAAATGGATACATTAATATACTGTTTACCTTTCCCTAGACCTTTTTATAGTGACAACATTAACACAATTATGCCAACAAGTTAACTTACTCACCAGCTAACAATCAGAGGTTAAAATGTTAATTTATCAACAGTGAAGATATTACTACTTTGCTGTAGTAATGTGGTAACCATCCTCTTAACTCATGTGACAACCGTACATCGCTCTCATGTTTCCTACTCTATTATTATTATTACTACTTATTTTTATGGCAGTATTACCCATCCGATCCTGTAGGGGTCAGGGGCACTACTGTCCTAGGCATTGTATGATCAGATACCAAGAGACAGTCCTTGCTTTGAAAACCTTAAAACATAACTTAAAACTTGGGTTGTCAAGCGATTAAAAAAATTAATCACGATTAATTGCACAATTAAAAATGTAATCTCCATTAATTGCGCGATTAATCACACTGTTAAACAATAATAGAATAACATTTATTTAAATATTTTTGGATGTTTTCTACATTTTCAAATATATTGATTTCAGTTTCAACACAGAATACAAAGAGTATAGTGCTCAGTTTATATTTATTTTTGATTACAAGTATTTGCACTGTAAAAAAAAAAAGAAATAGTATTTTTCAATTCACCTAATACAAGTACTGTAGTGCAATCTCTTTATCATGAAAGTTGAACTTACAAATGTAGAATTATGTACAAAAAATAACTGCATTCAAAAATAAAACAAGGTAAAATTGTAGAGCCTGCAAGTCCCACTCAGTCCTACTTCTTATTCAGCCAATCACTCGGACAAAAAAGTTTGTTTACAAGCTGCCTGCTTCTTGTTTACAATGTCACCTGAAAATGAAAACAGGCGTTCTCATGGCACTGTTGTAGCTGGCATCGCAAGGTATTTAAATGCCAAATGCACTAAAGATTCATATGTCCCTTCATGCTTCAACCACCATTCTAGAGGACATGCTTCCATGCTGATTACAGGTTCTGCTTGAAAACGATCCAAAGCAGTGCGGACTGATGCATGTTCATTTTCATTATCTGAGTGAGATGCCACCAGCAGAAGGTTGATTTTCTTTTTTTGGTGGTTTTGGTTCTGTAGTTTCCACATCAGAGTGTTGCTCTTTTAAGACTTCTTAAAGCATGCTCCACACCTCATCCCTCTCAGATTTTAGAAGGCACTTCAGATTCTTAAACCTTGGGTTGAGTGCAGTAGCTATCTTTAGAAATTTCACATTGGTACCTTCTGTGTGTGTTTCATCAAATCTGCAGTGAAAGTGTTCTTAAAACAGGGGTTCTCAAACTGGGGGTCGTGACCCCTCAGGAGGATCACAAGGTTATTACATGGGGGGGTCGCAAGCTGTCAGCCTCCACCCCCAAGCCCCGCTTTGCCTCTAGCATTTATAATAGTGTTAAATACAAAAAAGTGTTTTCAATTTATAAGGGGGGGTCACACTCATAGGTTTGCTGTGTGAAAGGGGTCACCAATACAAAAGTTTCAGAAACACTGTCTTAAAATGAACAACATTTGCTGGGTCATCATCCGAGACTACTATAACATGAAATATATGGCAGAATGCAGGTAAAACAGAGGAGGAGGAATACAATTCTCCCCCAAGGAGTTCAGTCACAAATTTAATTAATGCATTTTTTTTTAACAAGTGTCATCAGCATGGAAACTTGTCCTCTGGAATGGTGGCCGAAGCATGAAGGGGCATACGAATGTTTAGCATATCTGCCATGTAAATACCTTGCAATGCCAGCTACAAAAGTCCAATGCAAATGCTTGTTCTTACTTTCTGGTGACATTGTAAATAAGAAGAGGGCAGCGTTATCTCCAGTAAATGTAAACAAACTTGTTTGTCTTAGCGATTGGCTGAAGAAGAAATAGGACTGAGTGGACTTGTAGGCACTGACGTTTTACATTGTTTTGTTTTTGAGTGCAGTTATGTAACAAAAAAAATCTACATTTGTAAGTTTCACTTTCACGACAAAGAGATTGCACTACAGTACTTGTATGAGGTGAATTGAAAAATACTATTTCTTTTATCACTTTTACAGTGCAAATATTTTTAATAAAAATATACACTTTGATTTTAATTACAACACAGAATACAATATATATGAAAATGTAGAAAAACATCCAAAATAGTTAATAAATTTCAATTGGTATTCTATTGTTTAACAGTGCGATTAAAATTGCAATTAATCACAATTAATTTTTTGAGTTAATCGCATTAGTTAACTGCGATTAATCAACAGCCCTACTTAAAACACAACAAATGGGTGTAACAAACAATCTGAGGCAATGGAATGGGAAAGGTAACAATGCTATGAATAAATACACAGTTTATAGACTCACCATGTCCATACTTAGATGGTCTGGAGTCACTTAGGGTACATCTAAACTGCCAAAAAAAAAAAAAATACCAGTGGCAGTGAGTGTCAGAGCCTGAGTCTACAGACTCATGCTTGTGGGGCTCATGCTATGGCCCTGTAGACATTCCTGCTTGGGCTCTGAAATCTGGGGTGGGTTTCAGAGCCCAAGCTCCAGCCTGAACAGGAACATTTACATGACTATTTTTAGTGCTGAAGCACAAGCCCAAGTACATAGGCTTGGGCTCTGAGACTCACTGCTGTGGGATTGTTTTTGCAGTATGGGTGGCTACATTATACACTAAGCCTAGTTGTGTGGGACTGGGGCTTGTGGACTCAGTGTTTTCAACCTGTGCTTGAGTATCCACACTACACTGTAAACCTGGGTTTACAATTGTTGGTCCTAGGTCTCACAACCATGCTAACGTGTCCATACTGCACTATACACTCCCTCTGACTTGGGTCCGTGGCTTGACCTGGGTCCATACCACCAATGATAGGGCTTGGGCCTGAATCCCAGTGGGACCAGGACACTGACCTACCCCCTTAGCAGGGTCCTAGGACCTAGGTCCTCAGTGCTTGCAGACATGAGTCAGACGGATTTATGTGTGGATGGAAATGGGACTTCGGGTCAAACATGAGAGAGCCTGGGCATAGTAGGCAGCATAGACGTACTCTTAGGGCAAGATTCTGAGTTAGTGTAAATTGCCAGAGCTCAATCCAAGTTGATGGAGCAACAGCGATGTCTACCAGCTGTAAACCTGCCCCTTCTTCTTTTATAAGACATAACCAAATTTACAATGAAGTAGAACCTTGGCAAGGAAAGTAGTAGGAGAAGGAGGAGCACTGATACCATCTCTCCATAATACTACAGATTACTAGTTAGTACAGTAAGCTGAATAATTCACTACAGCTCCAAAAAAAAACCCCAACATATTGTAAACTACTGATTACTGCAGGATAATATTCTGAATTAAAACTCTGGCTTTCAACTGAGAATCCCAAAGTGTCTACAGATGTTAGGTGAGTCTCAAAACATCCCTCGGAGCCACAGCAGTTAGTTAGTAACTCCATTTTACAGATGGGTACATTGAGGCACAGAGAGGTTAAGTGATCTGCCCATGGTCACCCAGAAAATAATTGTTAAAGATGGGAAAAGACCTCAGGGGTACGTCTGCCTGGCAGCTGGGAGAAGTGATTCCCAGTGCAGGTAGATAGATTCACGCTACCTCAGCTTGAGCTAGCGCACTAAAACTAGAAGTATGGATGTTGCAGCATGGGTCAACTGCCTGAACTTGGACCCAGAGGATCGGGCAAGCCTGGACTCTGGGGGCTGGCCCAAGCCGCAACATTCCAACTGCTATGCTTTAGCATACTAATTTGAGCTGAGCTAGTGGAAGTCTGTCTACTTGCGCTGGAAATCACACCTCCCAACTGGAGTGTATACATACCCCAGGAGATCTAGCTGCAAATTCTGGTCAATAGCCATTAGACAAGTTTCCCTCCCAGGTATATTAACAGTCCCAGGAGAACTGCACACATATTTTAATTACAGTAGTGCCTAGAGGCTGCAAGCAGGATCCCATTGTGCCAGGTGCTATGCAGACACAGCATACAAGACAATTCCTGTCCCCAAGAGCATACAATCTATCCCAGTAAACAAAAATATTTCTTGTTAAGGAAATGTGAATAAAAATATGATGTAATTCTTCCCAGGCCCCGTTTTGAAAATATACAACTTTGACTTGTTATCCAGGAAATGAAAAATGTCTATAACAGAATTCCTCATGGTTAACATTGCTAATCCTATACTGTATGTCGACATACTTGTCCTAGTGCTTCCTTCAGAACCATTTCTGAGACTGCATTTATGATTTCTCTCTTCCTCCTCAATCCCCAAACTCTTCAAGAGTATGCAAAAAGAATAGCTCAATAAATAGATTTTAATTGCATTAAACAGCAAATTAATATTTCCCTCTAGATATTCTACATTGTCTCGTCAAACCAGAAAACAACTAAAAATACAGTCATGCACTGACGGGAGCCTCGTTTACAAAAAGTTATTCCTGTGAACTGGCTTCTGTCCAATAGGTAAGAGTAACTGAGGTAATTTAAATATGCTTGAACACAGGAACAAATGCTCAAGCTCTGTTGCTCTCTTTGTTGAAACCCATTCTTTTGGAAAATCATTTTCTTTACCCATTGGACAACAAAATGCATTGTCAAGAAATTTTATAGCAATAATTATAAAAGATGTCCATTTGAACCCATTGAGGTCTTACCGATTTTACAACACCCAGCAGACCTCCCGGCAGGAGAACACTATATTTATGTTAGCAATATATGCGAGAATTGAGATCGTAAAATTAAATGACCACATAGAACTGTCATTTATATGATGAGCGCCTACATATGTGAAGCCTAGTTTATTTTGTGGCATAGGGTAGTACTAAATGGTCCACTCTCAGTGATTGTTTTTAATCACGCATTTCTTCACTGTTTCTGCAATATTACATTTGAAGGACTGGTAAGCAGTTTGCTGTGAAATGTTAAATGGATACTGGCAGTACCAGCCTGATAGAAGTGCTCACTAAAATAGAAGTACAGTACATATTGTATGCAATTGTTTTATGAGACACATTATGGTTACTAGAATAACATTTCACCATTACCAACTGCTGAGAGAAAAGTCATTAAGATATTTGGCAAGCCAGTGTAATTTTTCAGCAAAACTACAGTACAAGACCTGAGAATAGCTTCTGTAGAAAGAGGCTAGCAGTCTCAAGAAAACAACTGAAGTCTTCTGTGTCATTTTATTCATAGGGGTTTATTTTCAGATTCCAATGAGAAAGTTATTGCTTCTGGAGTGTGAACAATTGAGCCTTAACCCTTATTATAACAGTGCAATTTCAGAGTAGCGATAATAAATCTTGCTGCAGTGTTTCCATTAAAAATCTCTTTTCTAAGGAGTTTTTATGGTCTATACTGTCACACAGACATATTATGAGGGATTTTTTAAAACTATTGTTTTAAAACAAAAGGAAATTAAAGGTGTATTTAAGCACCGTTAAAGGCTGAGATGGGAACAAAAAACAAAAACCAGAAAAATCCAAGTTAGAATGTACAGCCCATCCTTCTCACGTTGTTATTCACATGTACTGCAGCAATATTAGTGCAAAACAGTATACCCTTCACGAACACAGTGGGATGAGTTCTAGAGGCATTACCTCACTTATGGCAATTTGTGACACAATCCTGGAATTATTTAACCTCCCATTAACATATTAGAATCTGAACTACAGACGTCACCCTGCCCTCAATGCTCCTAGTAAATATGATTTTTTTCCCTTCCTGGCCCTGTACTCTAATGATGTGACAAGGCATTGCAGCTTCAAGGTGCAAACACTTTCAACAGAAACAGCCACTATGCATCATCTAACTAAATCCCTTTCTCTGTAACAAGTACAGTAATGACCTATTACAGTATTATCACAAGGTAACAAAACATAAGTAATGAGGCCCAATGCAACCTTACACTTCAAGTTGTCAGTGTTTCCAATGGAAACAATGCCTTCTGGTTAAAGTGGCCTGACAGGAGATCTCGCGAAGGGCCTGTAAATGATGCAGGAGACAACTAAACAAGCTGCTATTTTATTCCCGCAGCCTGCAGGCTGCAGGTCTAAACTGTGACAATCTCAAAATGGTGACAGGTTTAAATAGTGGTTGCCATTTATCTCATTTGGAAGAAGACATTTTTGATATTTCATTTTATGTCTGATATCACATGTTACCCAGGCATGGGAGCTAACAACATACTCAAACAGACTACCTGAATGGATTCTAGCTCCAGAAAACAGATAAATGTGCCTAATTGGTCCATTCGCTAACACTAGAGTAACTCCACTGAAGTCACTGGCATTAAATGATGTAAAACCCACATGAGAAGAGAATTACGCCCAGTGTTGTTAGTGGTACCTGGTACAGTATAAGTGTCCGTGTTCCACATGAATGGTTGAGGTGGCTCCTCAAAAGAATGTGGGTGTTAGTGAATTTCTGATACTTTACTATTTCTGTAAAAACTAATTTAATACCGAGAAGGTGGAAAACAAGACAAGATCATTATAGCCAGAGCACTTCTGATTTTCAAATGACTCAGGAAGAATCCAAATCTTCCATTTATAACTATTTAAAGATAAGAAATGTTACATTATTTTAAAGCAACTAAAATATTTTCTCAGGAATATTGTGGTAGATTATTCCTGTTCCGCCAACTAAAAAATAAAAATTGAACACTTACTTAATAAGATAAAACCAACTACAACAAAGCTTAGTTGCCTCCCATGTTCTTCCAAATATTTAAGGCTCGATTCTGCAATTTTTTACTCACATAAGTGATCCTTATTCACACAGTTCCATAGGACTCATATAAGAAAGGGTTTGCAGGATCAGGCCCTTAGTTCTCCTACATTGAACACGAAATTTCCTGTTGTGTCAGACTATTACAGAGGTTCTTATTGCAAAAATAATTCAAAGATTCAAGTAAAACATTAAAAAGGCTGATAGAGCTCAGCCCCCAAGCCAAGGTCAGCACATTCAGAGATAGGATTCCCACTGCAGCCTTAACTTTTTAAGCACACATCATTGTGACCCCAATCCTATAAATACTTATGTACATGCTCAACTTTACTACCTTGGGTAGTCCTATTGGCCTTCCCTTCCCATAACATCTTTCCCCCAGTACAAACATCTGCTCAACCTGCAAAATACCCACATCAATATATGTTCATTTCCACATGCTCATTCCAGCCACCCCTCCTCTCTTGTAAGTTCCTTAGTAGGACTACTCATAGTAGTAAAGTTAAGCACATGCATAAGTGTTTGCAGGATCAGAGCTTCAGGATTCCATGCAGAATTGGATAATGAGATGTAAATCAGTTGATACTGAGTTAATATGTGACTTCTTATGAAGTGAGGTTAATTAATATAGTTAAATATTAGGACATACAGACATTTATATTTTATTGCAAAATTGCAATTTTAAAATGTACTAGAAAGAGATTCATAATGCCAGACCAGAGAATAAAGTAAACGTCATGAACGAGATGCAGAGCATATACAGATCCATTCTAGAGCCAGTTCTACAGTTGAACTGAAGTCCACAGCACACAGTTACTGCTAAAATAGTTTCTTGAACAAAAATTCTAAACTTTAAAAAAAAAGTAAACTAAGCTAACGTACTTTCCTCAAAAGGAGGAAACATGGCTAAAGCCTCAGAGCCAGCAGCCACATACGTTTCCAAATAAAATGATGAAATAAACTTAGTATTCTGAGGCAAACAAACAACTGTATTTGTGAAGTTAATTTAAGAATAAGTGCCTTCTGGTCTGGATCCCTAGTGTTCAACTTTCATTTTTATTTGATTTCAGTAAAAAATGTCAGTTATTAAAATATATTTTATGCTATATTGTTCTTTAAATGTGCTTGATCTACTAAATTAAATGAGAGTTTGACAGTGTTAGGACTACAGGACCTGAACCATACCACATGAAGCATACATGGTAATATAATGATGGAACGGATTTTACTTTTTTCACCAACAATGAATGAAATCAAGTCGGTTCAATCTCCATTATCACTTTTTTTCCAGTAAAATTGTTGGATGTTGTGTGTGTGTGTTTTTTTAAGTGAGCTACGTTTGTCTCCCTTTTGATAGATTTGCAAACATATTAACGATAAACTCCAGATGGTTTTGTTTTCAAGACCCGTGTGTTGTTATGCCACAAAGGCGTGCTCCTCTGCATTGTGAATCCTTACATCTGATTTTAAAATGTGAAAGCTTAGAGATGGTTCTTGATCATTTCTGTGCTCATTTAGGACCTAATTCAAAGGTCATTGCAATCAATAGGAATCTTTCTACTAATTTCAGTTAGCTTTGTAACAGTCCCTTATGCTCTCTCAAAAGAAAATTTCCAGACTTTTAAAAAGAGGCAATGAAAACTCACATTCATTTTTTTATTTGACATTTTTCCCCCCAAAATGAAAAACTTGAGCAATACTGAATATTTCACCAGGCATGCACAAACCATCATGTCAACATAATGTAGTAAAAAGTTAAGCATGTGCCTAGTGCTTTCAGGGCCAGGATCTTATGCAAATGCTTAACTTTGAAGTTGATGAGACTATTCATATGTTTACTGGGACTTCTCACACGCTTAAAGTCAAATATATGTGCAGGGTCATGCTGTGACAGAATAAACCCATGTTCACACCCTACACACTATTGTAATAAAGTTTGTATAAGGTGTGCCTTGTGTAACGTATCATTTGAAAACTCATAATTTGCTGGTCAGTATTGTTCTGATAAAATATGTGTGGCAACATTATATGTGAAGTTGGAAGATTCCTCTGTATGCCGTTATTAACACATGTTCCAACTCCACAGTTCTGCCCAAACAGAAGCTGGCAAATGGGTCTGTCCTAAACAAAGGAATGCATGCTTTGCTTACTTTGCATTTAAGCAGTAAACGGACTCATCAAGCAGGAAGGGAAGACAAAGGAAGCTCAAACAGGTGAAAAAACCAGCAGGGAATACCCATCCACATAGACCCTTTGGCTCCTGGTTCTCAGCTGGAAATGTTTTTCAAGAGGGGGACTGAAACACCTCAAGGGACCTCTCTCTTTCTTTCTCTGCCCATTGCAGTCACTGCATCTGAAGAGACAAAGGAAGCAGCAGTTGGACTCTGGGGGAGAAGTCCTGGCCTGAGAGTTTGGTCACTAATCTGCTGGAGCATGTGGTGAGAAACTTTGCTTGCATATAATATAGTTTGCTAAGTTAGGCATTAGTAAACATTTTATCTTTATTTTTCTTGTAACCATTTCTGACTTTTATGCCTCGTTACTTTTTACTCAAAATCTCTCTCTTTGTAGTTAATAAACTTGTTTTATTGTTTCATCTAATCCAGTGTGCTCAAATTGAAGTGTCTGGATAACTCCATTTGGGGTAACAAGTTGTGGGCATAGTATTCTTTTAAAGGAATAATGACTTAATATATTCATACTGTCCAGGAGAAGGCTGGGTAGTGCAGGACATAGATTTCTGGGGGGGAAATCTGAAACTGGGAGTGTCTTGGGGTCACCCTGTGCTAATTTTTAAGTTTGGCAAGAACCAAGGTGTGGCTGGCTGGCTGCAGCACACACAGATATAGTTGAGAGTCTGTGAGCAGCAAGACATTGTAAAAGAACATAAGAATGGCCATACTGGGTCAGACCAAAGGTCCATCCAGCCCAGTATCCTGTCTATCGACAGTGGCCAATGCCAGGTGCCCCAGAGGGAGTGAACCTAGCAGGTAATAATCAAGTGATCTTTCTCCTGCCATCCATCTCCATCCTCTGACAAACAGAGGCTAGGGACACCATTCCTTACCCATCCTGGCTAATAGCCATTAATGGACTTAACCACCATGAATTTATCTAGTTCTCTTTTAAACCCTGTTATAGTCCTAGCCTTCACAACCTCCTCAGGCAAGGAGTTCCACAGGTTAACTGTGCACTGTGTGAAGAAGAACTTCTTTTAAACATGCTGCCCATTTATTTCATTTGGTGGCCCCTAGTTCTTATATTATGGGAACAAGTAAATAACTTTTCCTTATTCACTTTCTCCACACCACTCATGATTTTATATACCTCTATCATATCAGCCCTTAGTCTCCTCTTTTCCAGGCTGAAAAGCCCTAGCCTCCTTAATATCTCCTCATATGGGACCCAATCCAAACCCCTAATCATTTTAGTTGCCCTTCTCTGAACCTTTTCTAATGCCAGTATATCTTTTTTGAGATGAGGAGAACACATCTATACGCAGTATTCAAGAAGTGGGCATACCAAGGATTTATATAAGGGCATAAAATATTTTCCGTCTTATTCTCTATCCCTTTTTTAATGATTCCTAACATCCTGTTTGCTTTTTTGACTGCCGCTGCACACTGCGTGGAAGTCTTCAGAGAACTATTCACGATGACTCCAAGATCTCTTTCCTGATTAGTTGTAGCTAAATTAGCCCCCATCATATTGTATGTATAGTTGGGGTTATTTTTTCCAACGTGCATTACTTTACATTTATCCACATTAAATTTCATTTGCCATTTTGTTTCCCAATCACTTAGTTTTGTGAGATTTTTTTGAAGTTCTTCACATTCTGCTTTGGTCTTAACTATCTTGAGCAGTTTAGTATCATCTGTGAACTTTGCCACCTCACTGTTTACCCCTTTCTCCAGATCATTTATGAATAAGTTGAATAGGATTGGTCCGAGGACTGACCTTTGGGGAACACCACTAGTTACCCCTCTCCATTCTGAAAATGTACCATTTATTCCTACCCTTTGTTCCCTGTCTTTTAACCACTTCTCAATCCATGAAAGGATCTTCCCTCTTATCCCATAACAACTTAATTTACGTAAGAGCCTTTGGTGAGGGACCTTGTCAAAGGCTTTCTGGAAATCTAAGTACACTATGTTCACTGGATCACCTTTGTCCACATGTTTGTTGACCTCTTCAAAGAACTCTAATAGATTAGTCAGACAAGATTTCCCTTTACAGAAACCATGTTGACTTTTGCCCAACAATTTACGTTCTTCTATGTGTCTGACAATTTTATTCTTTACTATTGTTTCAGCTAATTTGCCCGGTACTGTTATTAGACTTATCAGTCTGTAATTACCAGGATCACCTCTAGAGCCCTTTTTAAATATTGGCATTACATTAGCTATCTTCCAGTCATTGGGTACAGAAGCTGATTTAAAGGACAGGTTACAAAACATAGTTAATTGTTCTGCAATTTCACATTTGAGTTCTTTCAGAACTCTTGGGTGAATGTCATCTGGTCCCGGTGACTTGTTACTGTTAAGTTTATCAATTAATTTAACAAAACCTCCTCTAGTGACACTTCAATCTGTGACAATTCCTCAGATTTGTCACCTACAAAGGACGGCTCATGTTTGGGAATCTCCCTAACAGCCTCAGCCATGAAGACTGAAGCAAATAATTCATTTAGTTTCTCCGCAATGACTTTATCGTCTTTAAGTGCTCCTTTTGTATCTCGATCGTCCAGGGGCCCCACCGGTTGTTTAGCAGGCTTCCTGCTTCTGATGTACTTAAAAAACATTTTGTTATTACCTTTTGAGTTTTTGGCTAGCTGTTCTTCAAACTCCTTTTTGGCTCTTCTTATTACATTTTTACATTTAATTTGGCAGTGTTTATGCTCCTTTCTATTGACCTCACTAGGATTTGACTTCCACTTTTTAAAAGATGCCTTTTTATCTCTCACTGCTTCTTTTACGTGGTTGTTAAGACACTGTGGCTCTTTTTTAGTTCTTTTACTACACAGTAAAAGAACTAATTTGGGGTATACATTTAAGATGGGCCTCTATTATGGTGTCTTTGAAAAATGTCCATGAAGGTAAAGGGCACCCCAGGATATAGGGCAGTGACACAGCTACTGCTTGGTCTGGATTGTGCCCCAGTTGTGTCACACATGCACTTTAATTTATTTTTAAAGTATTTTCAGTATATGTTGAGTGAATCCATATTAGGGATTAAACATCTGAAAGAATAAAATAAATGCTATGCCTGAGCCATTTGAATGTCAACATTGCAAGTGCCAAAACTGTAGTTTGTAAAAGTTTCAAATGAAATTTATAGAAAACAATTGTTGTATCAAAGAACTTTTTTTTACCAAGTTTCACCCTGGCAGGTATATTTTTCAGAGAGTTATAAAATCCTGAATATAGTATTTAGAACTGAACAGGCAATTCACCCTTAACTATAGAAGCAATAACTGACATCACTATAATGCTGAACAGCAATAGTTATGAAAGAATTTACCAAAATCTACAGTACAATCTAAAACAGAGCTGGGATAATCTGCTGGGTAAACCAGATTACATTTTTTAAACAGTCAAAGTTTGCCAGGCTTGCAAACTCTAAAAATGTGAACTATTCAGTAATTAGTGTCTGTAGCGTTTGGTAAATATGTTATCCCTCAGCCCAAATATCTGTGAGTCAGATTCTGACCTGATTTATACTGGTGTAAGTCTAGAGTATTCTGAATTTATACCACTGTAAGTGATACAGAATTTGGACCTTTGTCTTAAAAAATGCTTTGTGTTTTGTGATTAAAGCCATGCCCTTCTCAGTCTCCTTCCGATGGCCTTAAACAAAAAAATGTAATCTAATCCACCCCCTTGCCAATGCAGGATTTTTCCTAACAGTATGTTCTTGGGAACTTTATTCAGTTCACATTCAAAAATCTTTGAATTTCCATAGCATCTACCAAGTGTTTTTTCAAACATTAATTCATAAAATTCTTACAATAGTCTTATGAAATTGTGAAGCATTATCATCTCCATCCTAAAGATGGGGAAAGTAAAGCATAGATATTCTCTAGGTCACACAGGAGTTCTGTGGTAGAGCCTGAAATAGAAGTAACACCTCCTGACTCACACTCCCCTGATTTACCACATCCTTACCCCAGAAGGAGTAGGGCTTCCACAACCCCGTGGAGATTTTCTCACAGACGTTCACCATCTCAGAATGAGCTAGCCTTACACATGCCTATAAGTAAAATCACCTTCAGAATAAGTTTTCATCAGTGTCCCAAACTGCAGAGAACAAGTTCCTTAAGGTCTCAGTGCAGTTATCCAATATCTCAAGGGATTTTAGTATGGCAGTCAGACTTAAGTTCTGTGTGTATCTCTCTTGGGATCAAGAAGGAATTTTTTCCTTCTAAGGCAAAACTGGTCAGAGTGTCAGGGGTGGGGGAGGGTCCGAGTTCTCCTCCCTCGTAGCATCATGGAGACCAGATTTTAGGTTAAGAAGAATAAAAATAGGAATTCAACATTAGGAATTCTGAATTGCAGCCAGCGTTCAGTGTGGATAAATCACTGAAAGGGCCAGCTCCCAGGGGTAAATATGAGCAAGAGACCCTGGAATATGGTTGGTTAGCCTAGTAGGCTGTAGGACAAAGTGGGCAATTTACATCTTCACAGTGAGGTACCCCTCACATGTACCCTGATTTCTCCTGGTGGCGGGGGGGCAAGAGTCTTCAGAGGGGCCTGAGTCCCAGGGATTAGTCTGAAGAGGGCCAATACTAATTTGTTGGTTATATAGTATGAGGCCATTTAACCTCACACTGGATCCAATGAAATACCTGGTATTGAGTGGATGGAACTGAATAGCCTTCCTCACCCCTGTTGGTTAAAGTTAATAAAGTTGACATTTGCTGCTTTCATATCCAGCCCTGTGTCCGTGTTTTATTCACCTGTATAGCCTAATAAAATAATCCCAGTAATATCACTTTAAAAGTTATATGGACAATTAAAGTTTTACGCCCAGAAAGCTATAAACATGTTATTCAAAGAGATTTCAATGTTTGTTAGTTTTCAAAGAACTTCCATATTACTTTATATTCTAATCTTTTTTAAAAAATGCAGAACAATCTTTTCTGTAGTTACTTTTAGAGTTTTGAGAATGTACAGTATAGAGTACCATTTAATAATCAGGGAGTTATCTAAATAATAAAGATTAAATCCATAACAGGGACCTTCTTAGATATTTGGGATAATGGCAACTGATTAAATTGTTTTGGATTGTAAATAAAGTTTTTAAAATATTATTCAAATCAAATGCATCAGAGAATACTTTAAACCAGTTACTTAGGAAGCACTGTGTTTAACAGAGCAAAGTATTAGACTTAAATTATTTGCTTCCAGTGACCCCTGAAAAAAGGCTTATTTTTGTGGTCTGAATATAAAAAGCTCAGAAATGCTAATCATTCCATCTGGAAATCAAAATTGTAAAATGTTAGATTAATGAATGCTTCCAGTGAGCTCTCACGTGCAGAATAGTAAAGACATTGTTAGCAATTTGTTTTGACAAAAGTGATTAGAATATTTATTTTTGCTAATGCTTTTTCTACATTGGGACTTAGAAAATGAAACATGTTTGAGTTTAATTCAGTAATACATAATTTTTTATTAAAATACAGATTCCTGCTAAGTTAATTATATGATATTACCAAGAAAATGGATAATCAACAAATCTTTACAAGTTTGTAATCTGAAAGGCAAACAATGCTTCACTGGTCTGACATGTAGGGCCACTTAAAGCTATTTTAAATGGCATTTCTAGTTTTTAATATTTATTATTAAAATGGAAAAAAAATTCAAATCCTACTGATTATGGTTTTTTGGCAATTGTTTCTTTTGGTTTTGATTGCAAATGGTGCTCGATAAATGAGAGTGAAGAGGCATTGTCAAGGATATTTGTATATTTTACTTTTCTTTTTTGTTGTTGTCGCCATAATTTGTGATAACTGCTATGAATTTTGAAAATAACACTTTTCCTTGATGGAAAAAATGTATCTCCTTTGTTTGCAATTAAGTTGAAATTAACATTAGGGAAGGACAAGTTCTTACAAAGTTAGAACAGGTTAGAATCTCAGCCCTGGTTTCAAACTAAACTGAAGGTTGTTCTCTTTTTGCTATTCTTTTCTTCTTCTTTTAAAGTAATTATGTTTGTATATAATATAGAGGAAGCAACTAGATATAGGTAAATATCAGTAACACTATTTCATATATTTAAAGTCCAGAAGGGACCTTTATGATCATCTAGTTTGACCTCCAACATAACACATGCCATGGAATTTCACCCAGTATGTGCTGCATCAACTCCATAACTTCTGTTTGAGCTATAGTGTATCACTGGCTACATCTACACTACAGGGGGGAGTCGATTTAAGATATGCAAATTCAGCTACGTGAATAGCGTAGCTGAATTCGACGTATCACAGCCGACTTACCCCGTTGTGAGGACGGTGGCAAAATCGACTTCTGCGGCTTTTTGTCGGCGGCGCTTACTACCACCTCCTCTGGTGGAGTTAGAGCGCCGATTCGGGGATTGATTGTCGCGTCCCAACGGGACGCGATAAATCGATCCCCGAGAGGTCGATTTCTACCCGCCGATTCAGGCGGGTAGTATAGACCAGACCACTCAGAAAGATATCATCTAGTCCTATTTAAAAATGCAAGTGATGGAGAATCCACCACTTCCCTAGAGAAGTTGTTCCCCAATGGTTAATTACCCTTACTGTTAAAAATGAAGTTGTCTAGCTTCAGCTTCCAGTCAGTGGATTTCATTAAGCCTTTTTCTATAGATTAAAGATCCATCTACTATCAGAGAGCTGTCTACTATGAGAATAAATGATGGGTTACTTCCTGTTCCCCTGGAGCAGCCAGGGCCAGGTCAGACCAACCCACAGGAATCTTTCCTGCTGTAGGGAGCTCGCACCACCACCCTGCTTCCTGCCCCCATCGCTCCTAGAGCTGCAGGGGGAGAGGGCTCACTGTGTGGGGAACTGCCTCCCCCATGCATTCAGATCCCCCCACACACAGATCCCCACACACACAGAACCACCCATGAACACCCCACACCTGAATCCCCAGGTGTTCACCCCCTGCTGAGCTTCACCCCTTGAATGCACAACCCCCCACCCTCGACGAGCCCCACCCTTCACATCTGGAATCCTCCCAAGACCTCCTGCACCTGAATCCCCACCCCGCCAAGCTCCACCCCCTGCATCCAGAGCCCCCCCCCTGCATCCGTAACATCTCCTACTGAGTCCACACACACACCTGACTCCCCACGCTGCCGAGCTCCACCCCCTGTATCCAGAGCCCCTCCCACATCCAGACCTCCTGCACCTGAATCCCCACCCTGCACTCAGATCCCCCGCTGAGCCTCACCCCCTCATCCATCCCTCCCCTCCAAATGTAGAAGTCAGACTACACCTATGCTTAATACCCTAATCTCTAAGGGCTCATTAAAAGTCAAGTGGGCTATCACTTACTTAAGCAGCCATTCTTCAGCAATGCGAAGGTGTAAACAAGAAATTTACTTTTCCTCACAGAGACGGTTCAACCATCACATACACAAGAGACTACTTGTTGCCTGCACCCCAGTTGGGGGTGATCCAAAAAGAGACAAGGGTGATATAAAAATAAGAGACAATGACCTCCAACCAGGGCCGGCTCCAGGGTTTTTGCCACCCCAAGCGGCGAGACAAAAAAAAAAGCCGCGATCGTGATCAGCGGCAGCTCCACCACGCAGCTTTCTTCTTCGGCAGCAATTCAGTGGCAGGCTCTTCCCTCAGAGAGGGACCAAGGGACCCGCCACCAAATTGCCGCCGAAGAGCCCGACATGCCGCCCCTTCCCCTTGGCCGCCCCAAGTAGCTGCTTGCTGGGTTGGTGCCTGGAGCCGGCCCTGCCTCTAACTCACCTCTCCTCCTCCCATTTCTCTGTTCATGACACCAGCAACTCTCAAAGAACTGAACTAAGGGAAGGAGAGCCAGCCTGTGAAATTTACAGCAGCATATGGGGAAACCAGGGCCGGCTCTAGGCACCAGCAAAACAAGTTGGTGCTTGGGGCGGCACATTTTTAGGGGCGGCATGGCCGGCGCCAGAATGCCGCCCCTAAAAATGTGCCCCGGCCGCCCTAGCTCACCTCCGCCGCTGCTGCTGCCACTCGCGCGCCACTGCTTCCCCTCCCTCCCAGGCTTGAGAGCCTGGGAGGGAGGGGAGACTCCGAGTGGCCGCGGCGCGGGCGCCGCTTCTCCCCCTCCCTCTCTCCTAGGCTTGAGAGCCTGGGGGGAGGAGGCAGGGCTGGGGATTTGGGGAAGGGGCGGAGTTGAGGCAGGGCCGGGGGTGGGGTAATTAAAAAACGGTTGGGGGGGCGGCCAAAATTGTTTTTGCTTTGGGCGGCAAAAATCCTAGAGCTGGCCCTGGGGGAAACAAAACCTTTGTTTTTAAGGTCACTAAGTTAGGTTTTAGCTTGCGTATTACTCTTTTATTTTCTTTTGTTTCCAATCTTGACTTTTATACATCAGTACTTGTAATCACTTAAAGCGTGTTAACAAGTGTTTGGATTAGAGTGTGTGGGAAACTCTATTTAGAATAACAAGGCTGGTGCATATATCTTTTCCTCTGATGAAATGACGGACTTTCCATGAGCTTGCATTGTTCAGTAATGTGCTGAACAGTACAAGACGCACATTTCTGGGGGAACAAGGCTGGGACTAAGAATTTGCGGGTATTGCCCTGTATGTAGTTCATGTATGACTGGTCAGAGTGCTTATGTAGTTAGCTGGGAGTGAATTTGCATGCTGAAGGCTGTGTGAGCAGGCCAGATGTGGCTGTTCTGACAGCATAGCAGTGTAAAAGGCATCCCAAGCTACAGACTTAAGTGGACGCCGCTGTTCAACAGTCCAGATTGTACCCTGGGGAATGTCACACCCAGGCTTAGACCATTTCCTCCGACAATCCCCAGAGTAGGCAGCCAAGTCCCACAACACACTGCAAACGCGAGCATAGAGCAATGCAGTGAATTGTGGCACTATGAATCACAGGATATGTATTCAGATAGCTGTATTGCCTCTCACGGCCAGATACAGAGTCAATGTGGGTCCCAGGCATGACAGCAGTGAGCTGATATTGACACTATGGTCACACTTTAGTGGTTAGACAACCATGTGTTGACTAACTGGCAATTGTTAAACCTATGGATAGTCTGCACTGAAGACGTATAGTTATTTTAGTATAAGAGTGGCTTATCTAATCAATTTAAACTAAACTGATAAAAGCCTGGTTTAAATAAGAGCATCCACACAGCCTTTTTCATTGGTTTCATTAAATTTGTTTAAAATCACGCAGTTAGTTAAACCAATATAACATTCTCACATCGACACAGCTTATGAATTAGTCTTTTCTCCTCTGGCATCTTGTTCCAAAGTCCTTTGAAGGGACACTATCAACTTAAATAAATCACACTTCTGTCTGAAAATGTTCTGCCCTCTTGTTACAGGTAACACCTATGATTACTGTAAAAGAAATGGAGGAGATAGTATCATTTACCTTCTTAATTTTTCAGTTTGCTGTGTTTTCCATTTGACAGCACTTTGTGTACAGTCAGTTTTAGAGCTGGGCAGAGAAAGGTATTCCATTTCATGGAGGATTTCACTGTTTCAAAACCTGGTTTCATTCCAATTCAAAACCAAAATCAAAGATTTTGAAATTCTCTGAAAAAGGGGATGGGCCCTGGATCTGGGGCACTCTGCCTGGCAGGCTGTCCTGGAGCCACAGACCCTGGAAGCCCTGGGGTCCCTCACTCAAAGGCAATCTGTATGGTTCGCTGCCCCAGAGCCATTGATCTTAGAAGCCATGGGGTTCACAGCTGCCCACCAGGTGGGTGGCTGAGAAGCCAGGCAGGCAAGCTGGCAGGAAACCAAACAAGTTTCTGTCAGAACCCTGCCTTGTTTCCAGAGGAACTCTGTCAAAATCGAACCATCTCCACAGAACATTCGATTGTGACAAACTGGCAAATTCCAATACACAACTGTTTTGTTGGAACTTTTCTGACTAGCTCTAGTCAGTTGCACTGTTGACAGTGTATAAGTCATCAGGGTCCTCTATGGGTACATCCACAAGGCAGTTGGAATCATGCTTCCCAGCACAGGCAGACAGAAATGTGATAGTTCTGCTTGAGCTAGGGCACTAAAAGTATCCTTGTAGTTAGGGTAGCATGAGTGGCAGAACAGGCTAGTGGTCTGAGTAAAAACCCATCTGGACCCCATGGCTATGTACTCAGAAGGCTAGCCTGAGCCACCACCCATGCAAGTTTGGGCACACTGATATTTTTAGTGTGATAGCTCAAGCAGAACTAGAGTGTGTCTAACTGTGCTGGGAAGCATACTCCCAGCTGCAAAGTAGACGTACCTGTGTGGGCCATTCATATTGCAAAATGGAAGAGAATATATTTTTGAAATAGGAAAGTGTGATTATAAAACTACAACCATTGGCAGGGATGGACTCTGGCAGGAACAACTTTTAACTCATTTTAGAACGTCTAGAATTAATGTTCATTGTGTCCCTTTAAGTTTATTCTGCCTGAGCAGAGCTAAAAATTTCCCTCACAGCACTTGTAACCACCTCCTACCTAGCAGACACTCCATCTAGTTCCATCTTACCTCCGACCCCCAGTTCCATCATTATGACTGACCTCCTGCTGCAATCTACTACACCCAGATATCCTGCCTCCCTCACTTAATATCTTCTTTGAGGGCTCGTCTACACTAGAGAAAACAAAACAGTGGACCGGGTGACACCCAGGAGCAGGGCCGGCTCTGGCTTTTTTGCCGCCCCAGGCAAAAAAGCCTCCGGCCGC
>NW_020664439.1:22309267-22377656 GCF_002925995.2 Terrapene triunguis
GCCGGAGCGCCGCGCCGCCCCCCTCCAGGTGCCGCCCCAAGCACAAGCTTGGTGGGCTGGTGCCTGGAGCTGGCCCTGCCCAGGAGAGTCTGGCAGCAGAGAGGGCTGGGGTCCCTCGCACTGCTTTTCTTCCACCGGTGCCCTGGGTGGCATCGAAGAAGGGTCTGGGACACAGACAGAGCCAGGCCCCCTCGGGCTTCCTCTCATTCCGCTTAAGAGAGTCATAGTTACTCCTGCCGTTTACCTGCGCTTCATTGAATTTCTTCACTTTGACATTCAGAGCAACAAAAAAACTTCAAAAACAGACTCCAAAGAGAGACTGCTGAACTTGAATTAATATGCAAATTAGATACAATTAACTTAGGTTTAAACAGAGACTGGGAATGGTTGGGTCATTACAGTAATTGAATCTATTTCCCCATGTTAAGTATCCTCACACCTTCTATGGGTCATCTTGAGTATCACTTCAAAAGTTTTTTTTTTTCTCCTGCTGATGATAGCGCATCTCAATTGATTGACCTCTTGCAGTTGGTATGGCTACTTCCAACTTTTCATGTTCTCTGTATGTATACATATCTTCTTTCTGTGTGTTCCATTCTATGCATCCGATGAAGTGGGCTGTAGCCCACGAAAGCTTCTGCTGAAATAAATTTGTTAGTCTCTAAGGTGCCACAAGTACTCCTGTTCTTTTTGCGGATACAGACTAACGCGGCTGCTACTCTGAAACCTGTTATTAGTTGACTGATTTAACTGTTACGTTGCACAATTTTATTTGTTAAAATAAATGAACGAGGACATTTCCGACGCACTGGCCTTGCTTTGCCAGCTGTGGGAAAAATTGTAACTTGCCCTATGCACTTGTTCAGGAGAATAAAGGGGCATAAGATGCCCCATTACTCTTCCAATCTGGGCAGGGAGGCAGAGTGGCCTCCACAGAACTGCTACTCTGAATCCTGCGCTGTTGAGGGGAGAGTAGGTAAAGCCATAACTCTGCCCCACTACACTCCAGCAAGCATAGCTGAGCTGGCACAGAAAGGAAACTAATCTGCTCCAAGGGAGAAACACGTACTACACTGTGAGTCACAATCCAGCCCATAGTCTGTTCCTGGGGGGAGTACAACTGCATGCTGTTCATTACTTGAGACTTATAGCAAAAAACCCCAAAACAAACACAACTGAGTCATGCCTTGCTCATTAACTTGCTAATTTGCAAAATTTTGCCATAGTCAGTAAGTCCCTGTCATTACAGCACTTCAAAACATAAATTATCACAGGTTCTGCTGTGCACAAGACCATCAATGCCGGTTCTACACAAGCCTGGGTGATTCAGACAGACTTTTGTCAACCCATCAAAATGTTCTTTTTTTTTTATTATTGAGTGGAATGTGTGCTTTTTTTAAACATAGCCATGAAAATGAGCGCAGCACTACCTGTAAGGCAGAAGGGTTGCAAAAAAATGGACTCTTTTGCTATAAAATATAATTCTTGTATACTTTTAAAATTTCTGCTGATGCACATTGAGTTTTTGCAGGCTCAACTATCCATCATACCCAGGTACGGACAGGAAATGAGGCCTAGGATCTATTATGGAAATACTATGGCCAGATGTTATTTGCTCATCAGGTTAATTGTTTCCTACAGCCTGGCTTAAGGTTTTGAGATTTGAGGCCCACTGATACTTTCAAGGTCATACCTGGCTGGCCAAAAGGTTCATGTATCCTGAAGATATACATCTACCTCCTCTACATGAATAATCTGCCAGTCAGGCATTAAGACATCAGCATTGGCACTGAGGGGAATATGGATCAAGATGCTCCACATGAGAGGATGGAGTGACTTGGGAATCTTAAAGTGGAGATCAGTAGCAACCAAAGAAATCCACTTGCAGTACCCTGGTACCTTACAGAACTGGTCAAAAAGAATACATTTCACTTACCCCTCCCGTTAATTAGATGTAGTAGGTTGGTAATAGAGAAAAATGGAAGCAGCCATGGAAAAGAGGGAGGAAAGGAGAAGAAACAAGGGCATAAAGCAGAGACCTACAGTATCCAGACAGTGATAGACCTGAGAGAAGGAGAATGGCAAGAGAGGTCAAGAACCTGGAACCTTAAGTAAAAAGTGGATTTGGCAACAGACAGAGACTAGCAGGGAAGGAAACAGAGAAAGAGATCCGGGGATCTGAAAGAAAAGATAGAAAGATAAATTAGGCCCTAGAAAGTGAGGGAAGGAATGAGATTTGAGAACTGAGAGATAAGACTGTGAATATAGAAAGCAAAGACCAAAGAGCATGATAAGGGACCTAGGGAGGTCTGTCCTGCTGAGAGGGCTGCAAGTCTGACATGAGATTTTAAAAAAATATGCTGCCCTAAAATACATACAAACTATTTTAAGTATTAAAAAGGCTTGACTTTCCTTTGAGGGAGCTATGTCATTCTAGGAATTTTTCCAACTTTTCCATAGTTTGTTTTTCTGACGAATCATAAAGGGTTGAAACTTAGAGCAACTCCTCAGCCTGCCCACCAGTGCCGCACCATCTTCAGCTTCCCTCATAAGCATATCCTACACACCTTGCAACCCCTGCACACCCTCCCCAGCCTGTCTTATGGGCACAGGCTGAACAAGTCTTTTCTAGCATGCTGTCCCACCCAGCCTATCTCCTAGGTGCATCACAAATGGATCTGCATCAATGGGCACTCTCCTCAGCTTGTTTCAGGAGCACACCTTGCACGTAGCCACCCCCATGTCCTTTTACCCTGTCACTCAGGCACACCTTGCAAATGTCCTCCACCCACATGCATTCTCTTTTCCCAGCCAGTCTCATGGGCACACTTTGTATGTGCCTTTCTCCAAGCATAGTGCACAGTCACTTTCCAACATGGCTCCCGTTTCAAATCCTAATCACAGCTCAGGCTAACCCTGGAAATAGCACACAGCACGCACAATCAGGATAAGTACCAAACTCCTCAGAATTCGTCATCCTTCTAACTAAATTATTCTCTATCTGTACTGTATGTCAGGCACTATGCTGTATTTGCAATTCAGATGCCTACTCCAATTCTAAAGCACACGTACTGTACCAGGAAACTTTCAGCATAAATATGCTATAAAAGTGGAGTTAATTCGTACTTCCAACCGTAATCAGATAGTTAGAGGATGCTGAATTATTCTCTCTGCACTAGTTTTGGATGTCTGACCTCATTTCTTGCATCTGACATTTTGTTGGGCAACTCTTTGCTGATATATTATCATTCAAGCCAGCAGCACCCAAAGTCATACTAATGTGCGTGTGTGGGGGGTGGAAATTAAAGGCTTTTAAGTATTGCTGATTGAGAACAGAGAAAACATCATTTAAAAGCCTTTTAAATTACCATTCCTTCCTTTTGAAGCTAAATTTCTCTTTGTTTTGTTTCATGCAGTTGGCTGAGTTATGACAAAGTGGCTTGCAATTATCTGGGTGACATTAGATGCCAGCTGAAATGGACACTAAAGAAAGAATCTAGTATCCTGTATATATAATTCCTACACCATTTGGCATTGAACCAACTTAACAAATATACTTTCCTTTTTCTCCCCAGTAAATCCCAGGGCCAATGCTGCTATGGCAACGAAAGCCTGGAAAGCCAGGGGGGTTGGATATAAACAGAGTTTTTGAAATGTTGCAGAAGAGTCCTGATTCAGAATCACACAAACCACTGGGTTATCATAAGCCCCACAAGCAAGACCACATACCAAATGTATGTATCTGTAACACAGAATTGGACTTCAAATGGCTACAGAATTCTTAAGGACCCTAATTACTCTGGGGGGGTTCATTTTCAATTATTGTATGGTTCATTCCAATCACACAGGTACAATGCCACCAGTTCTATGAAGCTTCCTAAAATAGACCTGTAGAAACTGTGCACAGCTGTCAAAATAATGTTATTGTTTTCCAGAATCTGCTTCTAAGATAGTTATTCCAAAGCAATGTAAAAGTTATATTCTTATATTAGCACACTAAGTAGTTCATACCAGTTTAGTAAATCAAATATTCCATACTGCTAGCTTAATAAGATGGGGAGTCATGCATGAAATGACTGCCAGGTTAATGACACAGGGAGCCATGCATGGCATGTATTTGCATATAATAGCACAGAATGTTCTCCTAAATCCTTTAAATTACTCATCAATTCTTAAATAGGCATTTAACTAAGTCCTCATTCAGAATCAGAAAGAAAGTAAGGAACCACCTACAATTTTAAAGAGTGATACATAAGGACTAAACAAAACCTAAAATGCCAGCTTGTAGGAAGAGCTGGAAATCTGCATAAACAAACAAAACCATGATGCTTAGAGATAAAAGTAAATGGACCACATTGGTTTCTATGTAGTGACTCTTAATGAAACCCCAGGAATGGGTTTCTGATCAATGTCACTCCCAGGGAAGAAAACAGAAAGAAAATATTAAAACTTTAAAATCCAACTTTAAGTGTGACTTGACAATTAGGCAGCTGGAAGGAAAATTATGTCTGTGCCCTTTTTGTGTCTTTCTGATCTGTAGAGAAAGCCTTAGTTGTTCTAGTTGGTTTATTTCTAAATGTTTTTCAGGGTCTGTTTCTATATTTTAAAATAGAACTATCAGGTCTGGTCCAACCCTCCATTTTTATTCCCCCACATCTCTTCCTTTTTGCTGGGGAACTCTGTGGTTGATTTGGATCCAATGGGATTATAACATCATAAGTGACAAGAGCGTGAAACCTGAGCAACAAAAGGGAAATTGTTTAAGTCTAATTGGAGAGGTAGTGTGGCCTGGTGGCCAGGGTACTGGGCTAGGATAACTCGCCTCCAGTCTCTGTACGGTTTTTTTCACCTACCACCCTTTGTCTGCCTTATCTATTCAGATTGCTCTTCAAGACACTATGTGTCTGCACACTGCCTAGCACAATGGGGCCTTAACAGGGCCTCTCTGCGCTACTCTAACATAAATAGTAATAATAGACTGTTTTTTCTAAACACCAAGTAACACAAAATAACAAACATTTAGGGGGAAACAGTTTACATGTGAAAGCTTCCACATCCCCATTCCTTCAATGAAGGGCTGAGAAAGCTCCCAGTCCATTTCTCCAGATCTCCAAGAGTTTGTTCTCCAGTAAAAAGGGTAGACAACAATACTTGATATTGCTGATATTTTTACTGTGAAGAGGGACACGGAGTTTACAACAAGCCTTTCAGACCATCTCTAATGTTATAAAGAAGCAAGACAGGGCACCATTTTTTTCCTTTGCAGGTGATATTTAACAAGAAACAACATGGCAGTGTTTTGAGTCCTTTATGTTCTGGCAAGACATGGAGTTCTGCTTAGAATAAAATAGCATAGAAAGGTATATAGCACCAGCCATACTCAACGGTCCAAATTCATTCCTGTGCTGGAACAAGCACCAGTGCTGGAACAGTGGGGAGGCCATCTCTCTTATTCAGGGGTAGCAGGGACCAGTTTAGCCCCCCCTCCCAGTGCCGGCTAGGGCAACCCTATTGTAACAGCTCTTCCAGGTAAGGTGATTAGGTGTCTGGTTTTTGACCAGAACACCCAGTCCAAAAGGAATCCTGGCGGCTCTGGTCAGCAGCGCTGACAGGGCCGTTTCTGTCTGGTTGGCGGCGCTGCGCCGCAGGGCTGGCAGGCTCCCTGCTAGCCGCCATGCCGCATAGCTCCCGGGAAGCAGCCGGCATGTCCGGCTCCTAGGCTTAGGGGTGGCCGGGGGGGAGTCCACGTGCTGCTCCACCCATTGCCTGCAGATGCAGCTCCCATTGGCCGGGGCGGGGCAGGGCAGGGGATGAACTAGCACGCCTAGCAGGCAACTGTTGAGGGGTCATGGTGTGCGCCTCTCCCACTGCTCCTCCTCGCGCTCCTCCTGTGGCTGGGCTCCAGCTGCGGAGCATGCCCTGCGGTGAACCGCTGTCTGTTGCCCCATCGCCATCACCCAGGAGTTGGAGGTATGTGTATTCCCATCTCTGAGTGCTGGGAATGGGGCTGTACCCCCATCCCCCTGATATTGCATCCCTCCCCGTCCCAACCTCCCCGCATCCCTATCCCTCTCACTGCATCCCTCCCTACCCCAACCTCCCACACCCTCATCCCCCTCACTGCATCCCTCCTCGATCACATCCTGCACTGCCTCCCACACCTACCCATCCCAGCCCTGTACCCCTTACAGCACTCTCCCACCCATCCTCTCCACCTCCCAGAGCCGCCACCCCCATGTCCCCCCCACAGCCCTGCACCCCATTCACCTCCATACACTGCTGCTCTCCCATTATGTCCCTATACACTCCTATGCCCCCCACATCCTCATGCACCTGTAGCCATCTGCCTCCCTTGCATTCCCCCCATCCCCCCCCCACACTCCCTCCTGTCTCCTTCAATGCCCCCTCTCACCCCCACCCTGTTCTTGTCCTTGGCCTCTTTCCCTCCCCATACTCTCTCCTCAACACACACCCTCTTTTCCCCTCCAGCCCATCCTCCTCCCTTCCAAGCTGGGTGTCTCTGTGTAGGCAAGTTTGTGCATGCATGCATTGTATGTGTGTAAGAGACTGTGTGTCTTTGTGTAGGGAGGTGCGTGTATTGCTGCATGTGTGTATACCTGTGTGAATAAAATTTGCAGCCTAACTCTTGACTTTTATTCTTTTTGCTGGCTTGCGCAAAAAATATTGATGATATAAAATGTGTGTGTATTCATTTCATAACAAGTTTTTAAAAGAGAAGGGAACTCTAAAAGAAACGTATTCTTCCTTAAAAAGTGAATGTTGTTGATTAATAATTGCAGAAGAGCCAATGTATCGTACATTTCTCCCCACCTTTGTCTAGCTACGTTATAAACTCTTTGTTGCAGACTCCCTCTTTTTATGTGTATGTCCAGCACCTACCACCCTGGAGCTCTGATCTTAGTTGGGGTTTCTAGGCACTAAACAACAATTGCAATAATAAATAATGTGGAAGTATATGTGTTAGTGCATGCTAGATGTGTGCACATGAATACACGTGTGTATCTGCATGTGGGTGGGAGAGTCAGTTTCTGCAGATTTATTTTTATAGGTATCTGGACAGGTGTGCATTTCTGTGGTTGTGCTCTATGGATTTGTATTTGGGCTTCAGGAGTGGGCCTTTAATGGACCAATTGTAGCTGTGATAATGTGTGGTCCTAATTCCACACATAAAATTATAACAACATGGAGCTGGTTATGAAAAATAGGAAGAGGGGACGGAAAGAATCATTTGTGAAACCTTTTTGAAATTTCATTTTTTTTTAAATTGCCCTTTTTGACAATTTTGCTGCCAGCTCTAGCGTCCTGTAACAAATAAAACCTGAAATTAGCATAATACATCTGTCAAAACAATAAATATGCCTGTTTGGGCCCGGCAGTGAAAATGAACAAGTGAGCAAGGGTGGGGGAGAGTAAGCAATGGAGGGAGGGGGGATGGAGGAAGGGAGGGTGAGGTCTCGGGAAGGGGCAGTGCAGGGGCGGGACCTCAGGGCAGGGGGCAGGGCATCCAGGACGGGGCCTCGTGGCTGGGACAGGGCAGTGGACAGGGCAAGGGTGTTCGGTTTTCTGGAATTAGAAAGTAGGCAACCCGACTTCCAGGCAATTGCATGGCCCTCTCTGCCACCTATAGAACCATCCCCCGCTCCTTTCCCCACCCTAATTACACTTCCAGCCCACCCCCAAAAAAACCCTGGAACAGAGATGGGAAGCTAGTGTGACAGCTTGCCTGCCCTGTGGCCCCTTTATGCCAGCCTAGCTGAGGCAAAAAACTGCAGTGCAATGTTGAATTGGGATCAGAGTCTCTCCGTCTTTTACAAAATGCTGGGTTTATTCTACCAGGGGTGGTAACTTATGTAAATAGTGCTGCCATTATGTGCTGTTATAAATGTTGGCCTAGACAGTACCATTATCCTCTGCTTACTTAGAGCTAGACTGTGACTGAGCATTTACGGACGACACACCCATGAAGGGAGTAGAGAGGAGAGAGAGTAAGAACCTCCCTACACTCTGTGTGGGCTACCTTTGAATGCTGAGTAGCCCCAGTTCCCACTGATTTCTATGTCACTTTTATACAAGGCACCTACATAGGGATTTAGATGCCTAATTTTAGCAACCAGAGTTTGCCTTAAAGGGACTAAATAATTACAAGTCTCATGTTACTGATTACCAACAGCATTTATGCATCACTGATTTAGAAAATATAAGGGCTTTTAAATCTAACTAAGGAAGATATTTGTCATCTAAATGCATGGGAATATACACGCCTATTTCCTCCTAATTCTCCATATAAAGATAGTTTACAAACTGATTCAGTTTAAGCAGGTCTGATATAGTGCAGCTAAAATAACATACCTTGACTTTTATGTCTACAGTACATACAATATGTCAGAAGGATAAAAATAATTCACCAGCTGCTCATTCTGCTTGTTACTTTCCTCACCTGAATGTTACTGTTGAATTATAGCAAATTTTATGTTTTCACTAAAGAATAGAGCAAAGATAAATTAATCTCAACACAAACCAATGTGCTGCTGCCTTTTTATTCAGGAAAACTGTCCCTACCTAAACAACAGCAGTGGCAGAAACCAGAAGTCACCTCTCCCCATCCCCATTCATATCAGTGAAGTTTTGAATTCAAAGTCCAGCTAGGATGATCAAAGCACTAACATTATGACACAGGCATCCTCTTTCTAACTTCTTAATAAAATAAAAAGGAAATGCCAAAGTTAACTTAATTGCATTAGTCTGGCAAACTTACAATTAAAAATATCACAGAAAATATAAAACTTAAGGTCCCAGGAGCAACATTAACACATCTGTGGTGTGCACCTACAGCATTTTTGCTCCCGTTTTTCTTGTTAAAAGCCAGATTATTTAACCCTTCTTCAGGTGAGATTTCAGACAGAATGTTTCCCTTTTCAGTTACTTTCCTGGACAAGGGCAGCCAAGTGAAATATAGCAAAGATGATTTTTTTAAAAAATAAGTAAAACCCCATAATACATCAGTAACAGTAGCTTTATGGTAAAAGAATGTGTGAGGGGAAAGGTATTACGTTATTACTGTAAATGTGAGTTGTCCTGTTCTAAGTAGTCCTCTAAAGTAGTATCCTCCAATAGCAAAGTCTTCCTATAAAGCCACAGAATTTAGAATTCTTGTGTCTGAAAGCAAGTGAAACTAATGACAATTTGGGCAAATCTCTTGATTACAGTAGTCACTAGCAGCCCCCAATAACAGATTAGTGTAATTGCCATGCTTAGCACATCTTTATTTGAATCGATCTTTTAGGCATTATAGTACACATTTTACAACAATATAATTTGGGGCTCAATACCGAAACCTTTCTCACAATGAGCAGAAATGTGCATTAATAGCAATATACTAACAATCAATGGACCTGATCCAAAGCCAAAGCCTGAAGTCAATGGAGAGACACCTATTAAGTTCATTAGACTTTGAATAAGGCTCATTGTGAGTAAGGGTTGCAAAATCTTACCTTTCTTACCAAGGAAATAAAGAGACACCATCCACGTGAAATTTGTCACAAGTCTCCCTACTGGTTATATCTTACCATTGCTATGTGAAAGACCAGCACAAATACAAGGAGAAGATAACTTAATAATTATCCAAAGAAAAAAGTATAACTTTATATAAAATTCTGTCAAATGCACAAAATAAACTAAAAACAGAGAAAATGTTTTGTTTTTTCCTCCGGTAGCCATCTGGGAACCATAGTAGCTGGACACTTGTAAAGAATCAAGTCTTAAGCTGATGAAGATTCTCTCTCTGTTTCTAGAAGAGACTTACCATGCACCTTTTAGTAACTATATGCAAGTTATTTATTTCTATAATTTTAGGTGTAATTATTTTGTGTTTTGAAAGGATTGCAATAATAACTTGGGGAGGCGGGATTTTACCTGCCAAGCAAAGTTTCATGACCTTTTTTTGGAGTTTCCCTGCCCCAAACTATATTTTCATTTTCCAGGAAAGTCTAATGCTCTAGCTAGTACATCTACTGTCTGTAGTTCTTTTACTAGGGAGGAGAGTCTTTTGTGTTAAGGATAAATGTCAGATTCATTAATTATGTATCCATAATTAGGTACTGCTAAAAATCAGATGTAACCTGTTTTGGCATTCTCTTTGAAGAATGTATTTATACATTGCATGTAACACTGCACATGGGCATTTCCAGACCCTGAACCAAGAGAATGGCCATTATGTACAGAAACCAATAAGGCATGACAATTTAAACAAAAACAAGGAAGAGCATAGCTTGAAAGTTGATCAACTCTAGTTTACAGAGGTCAAATGCTGTATTAGACAGTTTCCTCTCAAAAGCTAAAATGACCTTCAAGAGCCAAAAGAAAGCTTTCACCTCGGGTAGAATATAAATGATGAAGAAAAGAAAGCTGTATTTTTGATGAAAGTTCTCCTTTGAAAGGGATATTTAAAAGTGTTTAATTTCCAGGAGCTTTGATTGCATTTTACTCAACTATGTTTTTTCCTAGTCATGTGGGGATAGATTGTACCTTTAGGCACAGCCAGAAGCTTGGGGTGCTTAAACTGCACAAACCTAGGAGCAACCATGGGAGGCATTGTGCCTCAGACACAAAATATTATTCTCTTCTCCTACAGAGGCAGAGATGACAATCAATCCCACTGTTAACTGTGAAGTTAACTATGGAAAACAGCAGTGCACAGAACGTGTTGCAGGATGGAAGCAAGCTCAGATCTGCCTCAGAAATATTGTACAATCGAGGAATTTAAGAAGATAAGCGCTACATAAAAAAGCAATGCACAATAGCTACTGCCAGCAACCTTCTTTTTCTTTGAATGTCCCCATGTATGATAAAACCACATGTGAATTTAGTAATAATAATAGTAGGAGTATTTAATGAAGGCTCAGGAAGAACTGTCCATGTTATTATTGTAGAATAAGGACAAATGGCTTGACAACGCTGTTTCAGTGACTAAATAAACAATTCAGCCTTATCTTAGCTGGTGGACCTCAACACCAGCATTTACATGCCACTGTGGTCAGAAAAAGTGATTCTGTAAAGCAGGGGTCTGCAACCTTTCAGAAGTAGTGTGCTGAGTCTTCGTTCATTCACTCTAATTTAAGGTTTCGCGTGCCAGTAATACATTTTAACGTTCTTAGAAGGTCTCTTTCTATAAGTCTATAATATATAACTAAACTATTGTTGTATGTAAAGTAAATAAGGTTTTTAAAATGTTTAAGAAGCTTCATTTAAAATTAAATAAAATGCAGAGCCCCCCGGACCAGTGGCCAGGACCCAGGCAGTGTGAGTGCCACTGAAAATCAGCTCGTGTGCCGCCTTCGGCACCCGTGCCATAGGTTGCCTACCCCAGCTGTAAAGACTGCACCTTCTGATTCAACGGATCTGCTTCTTCTATGCATTCAGTCATATCAGATAGCTCTCCTGACAAAATATGTTGTTATTAATGTTAGCACTCCAGCACTAATAAAGCTCTAGGAGAATAGTCTGATTCTTTTCTCCCATATCATAATGAAGATTTGATTGTGGTATATAGTCACAACACCTCAATGGAGGAGCTGCAAAGGTGCATGAACCCAACAGAAAGCATTGTTGTTGAAGCAGTAACTATACTTCCCAAGTGCCTGAAATCAGGGAGAGCATGGACACTGCATCCACTCTCCTCTGTACCCAGCAGACCCCTCTGGAGAGGACAGTATAGGCAGCAGCACTAGCCCTGCGGTCCATTTGTGCTCCTTGAGCACGACATATGTGGTACTTGGCTCCTGCATCAGAAGGCCATAGGGAGAAGATGTTCCTTGCAGGAACCAGGCCCCAAGTTGTAAGGACTGGCAGTTAGGTGGGAAAACTCAGATTTCATTTCCAAGCAGAGTCACTGAGACGGTGACCCTGCTACCACATTGTCATTTTCAGTCACACTTTACAATAAAACCACATTCTAATGTGGAGTGTCTATCTGTTACCTTTGCACAAGTCAGACACAGAGAACCAGATCCTCAGCTAGTGTAAACTGGCATCACTTGATGGACTGATGCCAATTTACACTAGCTGCGGGTCTGGTTCATGGGGAAAAGACAAGTGATCATGGCTCACAGAGCATGCTCTGCTCTGTACCCCTCTGAGGTCTCTCATTAGTGCACCCTTCCTAGAGCTAGGTCCTTGGCCTCTATTTCTCTCAAGGGGGAGTCCCATGACTGCTACTCTTAGACTGGGCCCTAGGCTTCAACACCCCTTTCTCACAATGGCTCCTTCAATGGGGCCAATTTGGCTTGGTTCCTTTGAGCAGTGTTCTCTCTTGAGAGCTTTGTAACAAGGAAAAGTCGGCAGCAACAAAACTCGGTCTTTTCAAAACAAAGTATTATTTGTCAACAAGAAATCAATAGGAAGAGCAATAGGTTAAAACAAAAGAAGACCTACACACATTAATCTTACTTAACTTTCTTAGCTTCTCCTTGAGTAGTTAAGTAAGCTGTGCTTAGCCCAGGCCACTTCCAGCCTTGGGTTAGAAGTGAGAGCATGCACACCTGTAGCTCCTACTTCAGGCTCCTAGTCAACCTCTCCCAGAGTCCTTCTCCCCACTGTGTGCCAAGGGCCCACCTTTTATCCCTTTCTAAGGTCTTTGTTCCCGATTTCCCCCCAAGCTTCCCAACTTCAAGTCCTGTTGTTTGCTCATGGCCTGGGCAGAAGCAGTTTATGCCTTCCCAAAGATAATACACATGCCTAGGAATACATGCTTATTATCTTTGAAATAGGGTGACTGGGCTTATCCGAAGTCATTGTCTAGACCTCCTGCAAATGGCCAGACCACAGGTCTGAGTTAACCCTTTGAGTCCAGATAGGTATCAATACAAAACTGAGCAGATAAACAGAGGCAAAGAAATAATACAGAAATCTCCCACGTTCTCCACACAAGCTAAATCTGGTAATCTCTGGTGTATAGAAACATTACCATTGAGGTGTAGCTGTACTATTTTGCCACTAAAACCAAATGCTTACCTACAAAATTGCTTATTTTAACCCCCTTTGTGCCATGCTGCCAGAATATTCAGAAAAAATTAGATGTTTGAATAAAAATATTGAAAAATATATTCCAATGGTTGTTAGTACCCTCTATTATAAAATGTGTGTGCCACAATACATTATATAGACACACCAAAGGGTAATTGGGATGTATTCATAATGTGTGCAGAGTAAAACACCAACATGTTCGAAGAGAAACTTGCATATGTGCATGAACTGGGGGTAAATGCAAACACCTCGTTTTTAGCATCCACTTTTAAAACGCCTTCTAAAAAGTGAGGGGGGGGGGGGAAAGGAAGGTGAAAAATATATAAATGGTTTGGCCATAGGGTACAAGTCTATTGGGAGCAAGAGATTATGGTGCATATATTGAAATGTGGAAATAAAATAAATTTTAGGTGACCTCAATCATTTCCTGAGTTCCAGTATCTGTGCAGGTGCTGTGGTCCAGCAGTGCTTCACCATTCATGCAAAGGGACATCACCAAACTGCTTACAAGAGCATCCTAATCAAAAAGGCAAGATTATTTTATGCCATGGAGCACCTCAATATAGCCAAAAAGTTCCTATGAACTGGCCAAAAGATAGCAATATAACAACGCTTAAATTCAAGATAACATGAAACTCAGCAGTGGAGACTGCTCTACACCACAGAGTCTGAGAGTCCGGAGGAAGAAGCTTATCCCCTGGGAAGTGAGTTCTCAGTGATCGTGAAATGCATGGGAAGAATCTGCCCATGAAAATCTTGGCTGTTTAGAAATACCAAACCGACTAGAAACAGATGGCTAGTCCTAGTGGGATATTGTCCTCTTTGGGAATGCTGCACAAAGTCCTGCATCTCTTCCAATTCAGCTCTGAGGCACATTAGGCTTTTAGCAAAGGTAAGGAAAGTTAGAAATGGAACTGAGCCAATCTGTGAGCATAAAAGCTCTAAATTCATTACTCTCAATTAAAATGAATGAGGATAAGGATTGCTTCCAAGTACATCAATCAAAGAAAGTACTTGCAGCAGGAAAACAGAAGACACTGGTGTATACACGGAGGAATTTATTTTCATATTAACAACGTGTGCAGTGTAAGGTACGTAGTATTGGCAATTTATTACTCACTCGATATGTTGTGAACATCAAGAAGTTATGGGGTAAGATTTTAAAAAGCAGAGACTGAGGTCTGTGTTGAAAAAAATACCAGTGTTTGTGTTCACGCATCTGCTTTTACATACACGAATAGCAGGGCCGCCCAGAGGGGGGGGCAAGTGGGGCAATTTGCCCCAGGCCCCAGACCCCACAGGGGCCCCCATGAGAATATAGTATTCTATAGTATTGCAACTTTTTTTTATGGAAGGGGCCCCTGAAATTGTTTTGCCCCAGGCTCCCTGAATCCTCTGGGTGGCCCTGATGAATGGTAATGACGTGTCTATGTTCTGTGTAGTTGACAGACACATGTGCATAAAAAGGTGCCCGATGCTCAGCCTACACCCATTAAAAATGTGGTCCTATGTGTCACTTGTGTTCTTTCCTGTGCGTTCACTTTCAGGCCAGTCCTGTGAGGTGATGTGCACCTTTAACTCTCACTGAAGCTGATAGGAGTGAAGGGCGTTCAGCATCATGCAGGGAGGTGAAATATTAGTGGCTTGGGCATTGTTCAAAAAGCTTGAGGCGAATACCTATTGAAAACTTGACTGCAATTCTTTGATATTAGCATACATCACATTTTTAGTTTGGCCTGACATTATTGCCAATTCCACTGTAAACAAAGTTATGTTTTCATGCAAGAGGGATAATTATATGTCCAGGTTGATGTACTAGATACTACATACTAGATACTCTACATGGACTTCTTAATAAACGCACACATGTTCTCCATCTTCTTTGAAGCAGCTAGTACTTCCAGAAAGTCTTGCAAATGTAATTGTTTAATAGACTGAGAAGGAGAACTTGAGGCCTTTCAAGTAATTCTTCTGCTTTACTCCCCGCTGATTACGCCTCAACTGGAGATGTATTGGCAGGAGTGTTGTAAGTAAGACACGAGAATAATTCTTCTATTCTACCCCACGCTGATTAGGCCTCAGCTGCAGTATTGTGGGTGCCACATTTCAGGAAAGATGTGGACAAATTGGAGAAAGTCCAGAGAAGAGCAACAAAAATGATTAAAGGTCTAGGAAATATGACCTATGAGAGAAGATTGAAAAAATTGGGTTTCTGTAATCTGGAAAAGAGAAGACTGAGAGGGGACATGATAACAGTTTTCATGTACATAAAAGGTTGTTACAGGGAGGAGGGAGAAAAATTGTTCTTCTTAACCACTGAGGCTAGAACAAGAAGCAATGGGCTTAAATTGCAGCAAGGACAATTTAGGTTGGACTTTAGGAAAAACTTCCTGTGAGGGTGATTAAGCTCTGAAATAAATTGCCTATAGATTTTGTGAAATCTCTATCATTGGGGACTTTTAAGAGCAGGGTAGACAAACACCTGACAGGGATGGCCTAGATAATATTTAGTCCTGCTATGAGTGCAGGAGACTGGACTAGATGACCTCTCGAGGTCCCTTCCAGTCCTATGACTGATATAACTTCACATGACATATAACCTGGGAAGTTTGAAAAACTGATTTTCTTATCTCTGTAATGGCAGAAACTTCCATTTTGAAGGGAAAAGACACTGAGTTTTATTACACTTTACCACCTACAGTATACATGTACAAGATTCTGGCTGGATAATTCATAGAGAAGTCTCCAACAATGAAATTCCAGATCCCAGCCTTTCCACTAACATTAGTTTTCAGCCCTATTGTCTCTTCCATACATTTTGTGGGTAGTGGAGGAAGAGAACAGGGCATCCTCCGGGGTTCCTATATCTCTCAATTTTATTTCCACTATCTTAAAAGATGTTTATGAAGAGTTCTCTCCATCACAGTATGCTGCCTTTTCAGAACTGCCAGGCTTTACTGACCCAGGCCTTTTGGGACAGAGCTTGGGAACTGAACTATGGTGTCCCGTCTCTCCCCCCCCCCCCCCCACACACACACACTATATCATTGGGAATACATTCTTTAAAACATTTCTATAAATAACTTGAAACCTATAAACTCGACCTTGACCAATCTGCACCCAAGTTTAATATTAAACATTCTTATTTATACCTATAGCATACCCCAGCAGATTTCTGTGATCTTGTCATCCTCATATGTCTAAAGAGCAGGGAATTAATCACTTGGAAAATCATATATAAATCAGCTAGTCTGGATGTTAAGCATCCCAGAGACTGAGGACACGTCTTCACTACCCGCCGGATTGGCGGGTAGCAATCGATCTATTGGGGATCGACTTATCGCGTCTAGTGAAGACGCGATAAAATTGATCCCCGATGGCTCTGCCGTCGACTCCAGAAATCCACCACGGCAAGAGGCGGAAGCTGAGTCGACGGCGGCGCGGCAGCGGTCGACTTGCCGCCGTCCTCACAGCCAGGTAAATTGACCTAAAATACGCAACTTCAGCTACGCTATTCACGTAGCTGAAGTTGCGTATCTTAGGTCAACCCTCCCCCTCCCCCCGTAGTGTTGACCTAGCCTAAGACTGCAGCCTGGTCTACACCTAAATCTTAGGTCAGCCTAGCTTTGTCATGCAGGGGTATGAAAAATTCACACCCAGGAAAGAGATAGTTAAACTGCCCTACACCCAGGGCCGGCTCCAGGCACCAGGCAACCAAGCTGGTGCTTGGGGCGGCACCTGGAGGGGGGCGGTGCGGCGCTCCGGCCGCCAGGGAGAGCGGGGCCACAGCCGGGCTCGCCGCCCTGCCCCCAGCGCTCTGGCCGCCGGGGGGAGAGCCGAGCCCCCGCCGGGGCTCGCCGCCCTCCTCCCAGGGCTTCGGCCGCCCTCCCCTCCGGCGCCCGAAAATCTGAACAATTATTTTTGGGCCTAAATGGGAGCTGAGCTCTTCCAAAAATCTGGCCCCAAAGGAAGACACCATAAAAGCATTGGCATAAGTCATACAAAGCACTGAGAAAGGAAAAAAGTAGATGAAATCGTCAACGCCAGTGCCTCCTTTCCCAGTACAAATCACAGCAAGAACGGTAGCAATTTCTGATGTGACAATTTTTTTGCATATAATTAACAAGTACGACTATCTATATTACCCGTAATAGCAGATTATAATAGAAGCTCTGGTACAATGTTCCAGCATAACCTTTGCAGAAATAAGTAGCACATAGGTTCTTTCCTACCTTTGACAGACAAGGGAGTTCTTATTAGAAGGTGCAGAACAGTGATCTGGGTCAGTTAAAGTGATAATAGATAGAAGTTACACCATGGGGTGTAGCCGGGTAGGTATGGACATCCAAAGAAAATTTGAAGAATATACAGGTGATTTAGGACCTAATGTGGCAAGGTGCTGAGTAGCTAATGCAAGATTCTGAGTGCCCTCAACTCCCATGAACAGGGCAATCAGCAGCACTGGGCTCTGTATGCAAGGCCTGCTCTGACTGAAATTTTGAGGATCTGGCATGGTATTTAAAAATTAGAACTGTCTTATAGTTAAGGTACCACAGTGGGATTCAGTAGATTTGGGTTCAGTTCCTGGCTCTATCACAGACTTCCTATGTGATCTTGGAAAAAATCACTTAATCTCTCTCTGTGCCTCAATTCCTCCTCTGTAAAATGGGATAATAATCCCTTTCTCTCTCTTTTTACATTGTAAGTTCTTTGGGGCATGGACTGGTGCTAACTATGTGAATGTTCAGCACCAAGAACAATAGGACCCGGATCTTGGTTTGGGTGTCTGTGTGCTACCATAATACAAATAAGATCATTTACAGTAATAATATAATTACAAATACATATGCATATATACAAATAAGTTCAGAAATTTGTTATAAAAGCCTAGATCATTAACTAGTCTGCAGTTCCCTAATACACCCACCACCACCAGCAGCCGTTTTTCTCCACTTTTCAGCAATGATTAAATAGTAGAGTGCTCTCATTTTTGTTATTTTGCCAAATATACTACTGAATATTTGCTAACACTGTCACAACTATTTCATATTAATAACATTAGAAGTATTTCACATTTGTGACAAATAAATGGACACAGTAACTATTGGGACATAATATCCTTATTTTAATGTGGGTTCCCTCCCCTACCCCATTTATTTGTTGATTTGTGATATTCACTAATTCACCATGATTTTCACATTCACTAGCAAAAGTAAATGAGGTTCTGATATACTGTAACAATCATCTACAAAACATTCAGGTAAGATGAAACATTCTTTCTTTTAGGACACCACTAAAAGCTAAAACAAAAGCCATCATTATAGCAATATAAAAACCAAGAGATTAAAACCAAGCTTAAAAACCAAGTGTTTGATGTCATAAGGTTATGAGAACACTAGGTGGCAATAACTACTACATGTATATTGTGTATCAAGGGCTTTTTTTTTTTCAGTTATAATTTAGTCTTATTCCTGTTAAGATGCTATCATGTAGTTTCTCAGTTAATATTCTTTAGAAGGTATATTACTCTGCTTTTTCAGAGCAAATCAGACCCACCAGTTGTTTATTTACCCAAACCATGCCTCCTCAAATGATTTATTTTCAATTCTGGTGCTTCTGCAGTTGTGCACAGTATACTCTGATTCAGTATGAATTAAGTCAGTAGCTTTGTTGTAGTGCACAGAAGTTATTGTATTAGCAAAAAGTAATACAATCATGATGAATTATTATTTCAGTCCAGATAAATCTTGTCAGATATTGATGCTCAGAACAAATGCACAGAACACACAAATTAAGCCAAACAATAAGATATGGACCTTCCCTGATAGATTCCCTAAAAGATGTAATAATAAATAATAGCAATGTTTTGCACTTCTATAGCATCTTCCATTCAGGAATCTCAAAACACCTCATAAACATCAGGTGATTAAGTCCTAGGATATCACTGGATGGTAGATATTGTAAGTATTAACTTCCTATTAAAAAGCAACAAAGAGTCCTGTGGCACCTTATAGACTAACAAATGTATTGGACCATAAGCTTTCGTGGGTGAATACCCACTTCGTCAGATGCATCCTATTAGTAATCTGTGGATGTTAAATGACTTGCCCAAGGCCACACAGTGAGTCACTTTCAAAGCCAGGGTTAGAATAAGTCTCCTGAAAACTAGACTGCTGCCCTAACCATTAGACATGCTTCCATTTAAGAACCTAACTTTAAGAGGGATAAGAGCCAGAAACCCAAGATGGCGAACTGACTAGCACAAACTGTAAGGAAAACTCTGAACCATGGTATATTAGTATTTATTATTTGTTTCACCATAATGCCTAGGAATCGTAGTCATGCACTGGACCCCACTATGCTAGACTCTGTATAAATATCAAACAAAAAGACAGCCACAGCCCCCAAGAACATATAATCTAGATGGCAAGTTTACTTGAAACCTCTTCAAGGGCTATGTGTGGCCATTTCTCAGTGGTAGCCATTGAGGCTGCTATCTGAGAGGGCTAAATCGCTGCTATTGGTGAGAAGACATGATACCTAGACCTCTGTTCTCCGAGCACTACTACCACGCTTCCAAAAAGCACATATATTTATTCCAAAATACTTGATGGCCTCTCTATGGAACGAAGTCAGCTTTTGTGGCCTAGTTCAAATTTTAGATGCAGGGGGGAAATTCAGAGTGAGTAGGTCTGACAGAATTAAGATCAATTTCTTCCAAGAGCAGTTTGCAAATGTAGGTTGCAAAAGAGTTCCAGCTGTGGGTTCTGTTCCCTGTTCTGCCATTAACTTCCAATGTGACCTTGGATAATTCACTTCACTTTTCTGGTCCTCAGTTTCCCCAATTATAAAAGTGAGATAATGAAACTTACCCACCTTTGTAAACGATTATGGGATCAAGGGATGAAAATATATTCTATTTATGTCTTTATACCATGCCATCTGAGCACCTTGAAGTCTTATTATTAATTATTATTATACCTGAATGGGCCATTCAAAAAACTATTGTAATTAAGTGGCAGTCTCAACAATAACACATCTGGTAAAAACAAGTTTTGGAGCACTATATAATGAATTTCATATAAAAAAACCCTTCCAAGTCAGTTTGTGCATATGACAGTAGTTTCTTAACAACTTCTTGCTTGTTTGGAAAAGAACAGTACTGTGTGAAACAAATGCAAAGAGAGAAAGATTAAAGACTAAGTATATGAGATACATTATTTCTGATGTTGCTGAAGGATATTAAGTGACAATATTAAATCATATCTTGTATATTTCAAAGCCCAGTATTCTAATTTTTTAAGGTGTATAGGGAAGTAAAGTGAGCTATGTTTTAGTTTAATATTTTCAGAATCGAAGTTTCTTCTTCTGGAAATTATTGCCTTATAGAGACATCTACTGGCAAAGAGAGGACTGGAACAAACAAAGATTTCCCCCCTCCTATTAGAGCCTGCCAGTGCAACCCTCTGAGTCAGCAGAGTATCTCTGCTTCACATAGTACAGAGCTGCTAAAATATTTCCATTTTTGATTGTTCAAGGGTCATAGCCTTCTCAGTTCCTCATAAAACTCACAAAAGCCTTATCACGTGCTTCCCTCCTCCACCTCTCTTGCTGTTGAGATCTGATCTTGTCTTTATATATAGTTGATCATAAATCATTACTCAAATGTCAGGCCTTATGGCAGCACAAGGCGATAGTATGAACATTGTCAAAAAGTGAACTTCATCTGGTTAGTTCCCTGATAGGGTTTTGCATACTAGCATACCCAACCATCTTTGCAATTTATTTGAAACATGCTTCACCATCTCGGAGATTTTCTTTTGTCTGGATTTTCATTAATCTGAAAGTCTAGTTAGCTTCATTTTTTGTCCACTCTTTGTTCTCTCTGAGGTACTTGTTTGCCAATAGAAATATGTTGAAGCCAACAGGACTACACTAAAGCTGGCCAAAAATTTTCTGACAGAATGTTGTTCCATCAGAAAATACCACTTTCTCTAAATAAAATCTTTCCATTAGCACAAGTTGATTTTGACACATATTTCTTTTTTACCAGAATTCAAAATAAAGCATTTCTATAAGGTCAAAATGTTACTTTTTTAGCTTATTGGAATGGAACATTTCATTTTTTTGTTTCAAATAACTGTTTTTAATGTATTAATATTATAAATTATAATATAATTTTTTTTAAAAAGTCAAAATTGAAACAAAATATTTCAGTTTTATTGAAATGAAATATTTTGATGGACTCCAAGTGATTTTTTTTCTTAAATTGTAAATTATTTGGATTAAAAAAAATTCAGTATCACAGAATTTTCCACAAAACAGACATTCAAGTTCCCACATAGCTCTACATTACACACATGCTTAAAAACCTGGCTAAATCTAGGTTAGGGTCAGTTAGCCAGTCCATTTCCTTGCATGTGAGAGTTTCAGGCACAGCAACAAATGAGAGAAACATATTTTTTTATAAAAGGCAGGTATAATACATGAATTTGCTTTTAACTAATTTTTAGATGCTGACAAGATTTCAAGTTGACTGTGTCTCTTTAAGGATCCATTTACTCCACATCATTGCAAAGACATTACTGAAAACAACAGAACCTTCATTTGCTTTTACTATTTTCTCCCATTGTTTATACAAAAATAAAAGATTGTTTTTTTGACTTAAAAATATTCTTGCCTCCCCCAAAAAAGAGCCATCATAGAATCATAGAACTGGAAGGGACCTCAAGAGGTCACCTAGTCCAGTCCCCTGCTCTCATGGGAGGACTAAGTATTATCTAGATCTAGACCATCCCTGACAGGTGTCTGTCTAACCCAGTGGAGACAACCTGTGGCCCATCAGGGTAATCTACTGGCGGGCCGTGGGACAGTTTGTTTACATTGACTGTCCACAGGCACGGCCGCTCCCAGATCCCAGTGGCCACGAGTTCGCTGTTCCCGGCCAATGGGAGCTGCAGGAAGTGGCGCGGACCACAGGGATGTGCTGGCCACTGCTTCCCGCAGCTCCCATTGGCCAGGAATGGTGAACCACGGCCACTGAGAGCTGCGGGCGTCCATGCCTGTGGACAGTCAATGTAAACAAACTGTCTCACGGCTTGCCAGTGGATTACCCTGACGGGGCGCATGCGGCCCATGGGTTGCCCACCACTGGTCTAACCTGCTCTTAAAAACCTCCAACGCTGGAGATTCCACAACTACCTAGGCAATTTAAATTGCTCTTGCTGAAATTTAAGCCCATTGCTTCTTGTCCTATCCTCAGAAGTTAAGGAGAACAATTTTTCTCTCTCCTCCTTGTAACAACCTTTTATGTACTTGAAAACTGTTATGTCCCCTCTCAGTCTTCTCTTCTCCAAACTAAACAAACCCAAGTTTTTCAGTCTTCTCTCATAGGTCATGTTTTCTAGACCTTTAATCATTTTTGTTGCTCTTCTCTGGACTTTCTTCAATTTGTCCACATCTTTCCTGAAATGTAGCACCCAAACTAGACACAATACTCCAGTTGAGGCCTAATCAGTGTGGAGTAGAGCAGAAGAATTACTTCTTGTGTCTTGCTTACAACTCTCCTGCTATAATATATCCCAGAATGCTGTTTGCTTTTTTCCCCCCCGACAGTGCTACACTGTTGACTCATATTTAGCTGTGATCCACTAGGACCCCCAGAGTCCTTTCCGCAGTACTCCTTTGATATTTTCTCATTTTGTGTGTGCAACTGATTGTTCCTTCCTAAGTGGAGTCCTTTGCGTTTGTCCCTATTGAATTTCATCCTATTTACTTCAGACCATTTCTCCAGTTTGTCCAGATCATTTTGAATTTTAATCCTATCCTCCAAAGCACTTGCAACCCCTCCCAGCTTGGTATCATCCACACACTTTATAAGTGCACTCTCTATGCCATTGTCTGATAGCATAATCTAAAAGCATAATCATTGCGGTTCTGATTCAGGAAAGCATCCCTGTTATGGACAGCACTTAAACATGTGCTTAAATGCTGTCCTGAATAGGGATTAATTTAAATACATGCTTAAGTGCTTTCCCAAACTGAGGCCTAGCTACTATTGCAAATAATAGGCTTCACTAGTTCTAAAGAACACACCTTCTAAGATCTGAAAGCTTAAAAAAGCCTAGTGAGCCTCATAGACACAAAAACCTCATATGTATATTTGCTCACCAATAGACTCCTTTCAGAGGAACCCTGGCATCTCCCTGACACAGTATGCCAAACCCTCCCCCAACCCCTCACAGACACACAAACACACCCAGCATCTCACTTTATGAAAAACATTTGATCTAGCCCTCGTCCTTCAGAAACTCCCTAAACTGACAATTTATCTTTATGATTTTTCCAGTGGTAATTTATTAGAGCCCATTGGCATTGACATGTTTTAACATGCTGGACTCATCACTTTCGGTTAACTGTTTTTCTTCTCTTCCCAATGAGGCAGCAAGACAAACATGACAACTCTCAGATCTGTGAAAAGGAAAAGGGAGGAGAGGATTCTGTCTGCCAGCTCAGTCAAGCTCCTCACTAACTTAAGGTTGTGTTTAATAAAAACTGAGCTATGCAGGCCATGCATGGAATTGGATGTCTCATCGCTTTTGTGACAGAACATTTGTTTCATTCAGAAGCAAACATTCCTAGATATGCTCCATAAGAACTACAGGGCTAAAACTGAGCTTGCCTTGTGCCAGAAAACAAAGTACTAGTCCATGATGTTATAGGAGCATATAATTAAATATGGCTGCCCCAGTTCTGAGTGTCTCAAAAATATCCTGAGTGCCCACTCTGCGAGGAACTTTCTGACAGGAGTCGTGGAGGGGTGTAATAGTGTATGGTCGACATGGCAGGATCCTCGTGTTTACAAATATGTGGCTGCCCTGACAATGCTCTGTACATAATTTATTCCTCCTTGGAGAAGACATAGATTGCAGGAGAAGGACTCCCTGGAAAGTTGTTCAGAGCCAGAATAAAGAATATCATTGCTGCTTTTGCAGTGTGTATATGTGCCTGGTCTTAAGGGTGCAATGGGGTGCTGAGAGAGAGGACATCTCTTTCAGCAGCCTATTAGTATTTGGTTCAGAACTTCTTCTTGAGCTTGCCTGAGTCATGGTCTAGGACATGAGGTACAAAGAAGTGTCCCCCCATGGCACTGTTCACTTGAAATGTATCCAAATCCTGCTATGTACAGTCTACTCACAGCTAAATATGCTTGTTTGTGAAAGAAGTATACTGAAAGGTGAGAGCACAATGCATACTGTATGCAAAGTGGAAATTGGAAAAGAGTAGGGCACTCTCAATGCCACATTCACTATACACTCTCCTCTTCCTCCTCTATTCCTGTTGGCTGCTGCCCCTTTTCTGTCCCTCTCCCCATGGAGACAGATGTCCTACTTCCCCTTCTGCCCCATTCCATTCCCACTCACTCTCCTGGTACCGCTGCCCCACTTTTCTTTCCCTCTTCCTTAGGAGCAGTAGGGCACAGTGTGGCCCAGGGGGAGAGGGAGGATTTGTTTTGGGTTTTTTTTTAAATGGAATTGCCTAGGTTTTTGATGAAAATATAGTAAAAATTCCATAATAAGGATTTATTTGACTAGAGGTAAATGCCACTGGATGGTCCTATCCCACATGACTGTGCAGCTTGTTTTAAATATGGTTTGCTACATTTTTCACTATCCAGTTTAGATAGTGACAATATGCAGCACAGTTTACTTTGCTAAAAAAATCATATTGAATGTACTGTGCATGCGATAAGTGCAATTATAAAGTGCTTATTACTTGTTCACATCAAAGCCTATTTTTCACTAGAACATTCAAAGGTACATCTCCAAAGTGAGCTCTACTTCCATGAAAAATTTCAACTTTCTACCCACAGCCACTTTAGTGCCACAGCTGTTTAAAAAATAAAAAAATTGCAACAACTTTTTGTCATAATGAGGAAAGTGTATTTTCCCCACTCTGATAATTCTACCTTGATCTTTCAAAACAAAAACAAAAATATTTTATCTTTGAAACAAGACCAGACTTGATAGATCACAGTTTAAGATGTGTAAGTTACAGAATATTATCAATGACTCAAAACCAGGAAGTCAGAAAGGAAATGTTTAGACAACCTTTGCTATAGGTGTTGGTAATGTTCTGACTGTCACATACACCTTAAAAGAGAAGGTAGGGTAAATAAAAAAGTCAAAGATACTCTCTAGATACACTTAGTGAAGCAGACAATAATGAAAAAATATTACAAGGTGCTACGTTAGCTATATAATTTTTCTATTCAAACCAGAGGGGTCTAATTTGAGATGTCTGCAGCCAGAGGTAGCCCGTGGGCTTTTATAGCCTATAGCAGATTGAGCTTTTTTAGGAGTAGTCAAAAAACAGAATTTATGTTCTCATTGCCCAGATATGCAGAATTTTAAATGTCAGCCATGTTACCCATTGACCTGTCATGAAAGATGCACTGGGTCAGTCACAGAGTGCATAGACAGAGTTAGAAAACAGAGAGAGTTGGAATTCGATAAGTGACTATCAAAATGACATTGCGAGTTGCTTTCCTCTTTTTACAAGTAAAACAAAACTCAGCCAGGACTGAAAGTCAGGCTGAGTTCTTCATCATCATTACAATCAGAATTTAGTTAACAATTTTGTTGATGAAACATAAACCAGAATGGAAACCAGCTCACCCTCCAGAAGCGCTGATGACTTTCAAGTCCAACAGAAATTAAAAAGTACTAAACTTATTGTTATCAATAAAGTCAGTAGGTGTTTCTCAGAATACAAACATGGAGCAGTTTTGAGTATGAAATTGCAATCTTTTCTGACTATAATCTCACTTTAAAGCTAAGCTTTAAGGCTGTTTGGACAAATAATATGGAAACAGGATAGCTGATCTCTCACATATTATGTATACATGTGGCCATCATCAGTTTAAGTAAATAGCAAGGCCGGCTCCAGGCACCAGCAAAGGAAGCAGGTGCTTGGGGTAGCAAATGGAAAGGGGCAGCACGTCCGGGTCTTCAGCAGCAATTCGGTGACAGGTCCCTCACTCCCTCTCTGAGGGAAGGACTCTCCGCCGAATTGCCGCCGAAGAATGAAGTGGCGCGGTACAGCTGCCGCCGAAGTGCCACTGATCGCAGCTTTATCTTTTTTTTTTGCTTCACCGCTTGGGGCAGCAAAAATGCTGGAGCCGGCCCTGGTAAATAGATATCTTAAATTGATAAATTAAGAAAGAGAAATAGAAAGAGTATGCCCATTTAACTTCTATCTTGTTGGAAGTCCGATTCAGGGATACTGGCCTTTAAAAGTGAAAAGGGAAGTTTCTAGGTTCAGCATTACCCCTTTCCAGGATTCTTCTCCAGGAACAAGCTTATAGGACAGGAAACATGGGTGTTCAGGGAGAGCAAGTAGTCTAGGGAGAGCATGGATGATTTAGGAAATAACTCCGGACTGCTGATACTGTTCAGAACCAGAGACTGGAGTCCCCCCTATTTTGGGTGCATGAGCACTCCTTTCTCTTCACAGCACTTGGAGCAGCTGGAAATCATCCCAGGTCACCTGAGACCTTAGAGCCTCACAAAGCCTTGTGGGAATGTATGAAATATGAAGGAAGCCAGAAACTTTTTACAAGAGACAGGACAGTATACGCCGTTTGAGTTTTCTTTTGTATTGGGTCCTGTGCTTGGCTTAGAGACAAGCTTGGGAAAAAGACCCCAAATGGGAAAATTTGTCTTCAAACACTATTGCTAGTCTCTCTAGAGGAGAGCCTGCAGTCCCAAAAGAAAGAATGAGGAAAGAAACTCCTGGTCTCTGCAATAGTGACCTCTTGATGGCTACATTCCACTGAAATATGAAACCACTGACCAGCGGGAGAGACTTGTGAGCACATTAGGATGTGACACAGGAGATGGGCTCAGACTATGTAACTCACTAGCAGATAAGCTTGTCAAGTAACCTCACCAGTTTCAAAAGGCCTGATCCAAAGCCCATTGAGGTCAATGGAAAGACTCCCATTAATTTCAATGGGCTTTGGATCAGGATCTAAATCCACAATTCATTTTTTTTTTTGACTTAGCTCTCACACAAACATTCCCTCTTCAAGTGACTATTACATTAAAACCCCACAATCTAATGAAGCAACTTACTCCTACTTGCTGGGGAGGTAGAGGGGAAGAGAGAGGGAGAGGTTTTGTTACTTCTCTTTAATACTTGCGAGGCACTCAGACAAGATGGGGATGTACACCATATGAAAACAGACAGTTTGAAAAGCACTTTAGATATAAATGTTCCCATCCATCTATCTATCAAAAAACTAATTACATGTTCTCTGAAGCAAATCTTGTGTAAAACCTAATCCAACAGGATTTAAGTAGTGTGATCACCATTTTGTTACTACCCAGAATGGGAACAAATGTGTTGATAGCCAGCTAAGTCCTATGAAGATATGCAGTAGCAAGCATCTGAATCAAAGCATTCTGTAAATAAGCCTTTTTGGGAAAAAATTTAAAAAATAAAAAGAGCTCACCTCCTCCATAATCATGTGTAGCTGTCATAAAAAAAAAAGTTTCTCAAGCAGATCTCTTTAGAAATGGTTATTTTGTTGTTTTTTCTCTTTTTAAAGTCCCAGTTGTCAGAGTACATAAAATTGTCCACAAGCATGAAAATTGATAACTTCAAGAGAAGCTGAGAAGAGATACTAGGGCCACAGTATTTTACATAAATAAAATGTGGGCAATAGAGAATGATATTAGTATTGCAAAGTACAGAATAAACTACAAAAATATTTTAAATTATTTACCTTTCTAGTTCAGCACAAACGTCCTACAGCCAATTATCATGAGATATTGCCTGGAAATTAACCAGTCATGTTGTGTTTCTGTCTCTAGATTTACAATTAGTAATGCTATTAATGTGGTTCCTGTACTTAGCGTTACTAATTATATTGCTATGAACTAATGGTGGTAAAAATAGCAATAGCCATCAACTACCAATTAATGCTTAATGAGAGCTTATAAACCCTGGCATTGTAATGAATTTCCAAATTATTGTTTCTTATGTTACTCTTGAAATCATGCAAACATGGGTACAGCCAGTGAACTAAGGCAGTGATTGAAAGTGTATGTATCACATCAGTTTAGACACACACAAAGAAATGGAACAAGAACAAAGATCTCTTGGAGAGACTGTACCTATTACCCTGCAAGCACGTAGGCCTGGTCTACACTAGGACTTTAATTCGGATTTAGCTGCCTTAATCCGAATTAACCCTTCACCCGTCCACACTACAGAGCCAGTTAATTCGAATTAAAGGGCCCTTTAAATCGATTTCTGTACTCCACCTCGACGAACGGAGTAGAGCCTAAATCGATTTTGTTAATTCGAATTAGGGTTAGTGTGGACGCACACCACCGAATTACTGTGTTTAAGTTAATGGGGTAGTGTGGCCACACACCACCGAATTAATGTGGTTTAAAACCGAATTAAGGTGCTTAGTGTGGCCGCGCACAATCGAATTTATACAACCTGTTTCCCAAATTCGAATTATCTAAATTCGGATTAATCCTGTAGTGTAGACATACCCTTAGATACAGAATGTACATTTTTAAATGGGATGCCTCAGATTCTGAGGAAACTGAGGGACAACTATGTTGTGTAAGAGCTTGACAGTTTAAGACGACACAAGAGTGCAGGAACTGAACCTCAGGAATGACCACACATAGATTCAGAGATTATCAATTCAGAAGGGACCATTGTGATCATCTAGTCTGACCTCCTGAATAATACAGGTCATAGGACTTCTATGCATTAACTCCTCTTTCAACTGAGCATACCTTTTAGATCCATACAGTAAAGGAGGCCCAGAAAATTGTCTTTGTGGTGAGTAATTAAAATGTAGGCTGCATTCCACTCCTTGTATGCCTTTTAACTGTCCAAATGGATGTTTTTCATGTAAGTTCTATCACATACATGCACAAGTGATGGCCTCCATCACCACTGTGTGTGCAAAGTTGCATGTGCATGAACGGGGGGAGGGATAGCTCAGTGGTTTGAGCATTGGCCTGCTAAACCCAGGGTTGTGCAGTCAATCCTTGAGGGGGCCACTTAGGGATCTGGGCCAAAATCAGAACTTGGTCCTGCTAGTGAAGGCAGGGGGCTGGACTCAATGACCTTTCAAGATCCCTTCCAGTTCTAGGAGATAGGGTATCTCTTATTATTTATGAATAGAGGCTAAAATGAGGCTTGAATGACAAAAATCAGACCTAGCAGAACACCAGAAAGACAGGCAGGAAAGGCAAGACAGCATTGTTTAAACTAAGGGCTTTTAAAAACTTGTATTTAGCATTTCCAGCCCTTGCCTCCACTTTCAGGTTGAAGTCATGATCTGGGGTAATGGCTCTGATGATGTGTGGGACAGATGAGAGTAACATCCCCTAAGGATCCAGCTGGGGAATTCAGAGGGGGTCCAGCCTCTGACCACCGCTCTGCTGCTGGCAATGCATGTGTGTGAGTGTTTTGAAGAGTCAGGAGAAGGAATGGAAGCAGAACAGAAGAGTGGAGACAGGTGAGAGGAGGAAACTCTGATGGGTGGCTGGACAACCATTCCCCGCTGGCATTGGGGATGGACAAAGGGGGACTGGACTTTTGAACTGGCCCAGGATTAAGACCTCTGAAATAAAGCTGCTTCTTCCTCTGGTCCCAGTCTTCTCACTTACCTTTAGTCTAGAGCTATCAATTTTGATTAGAGGCAGGTCTGTAAAAAGAAAAAAAGTCATGACATTTAGATAAAATAGGTTTTGTCAGTTTCAAGTGATGTGCTGTAATACAATTACTTGATTAGCATATTCCTAGTTTGGTTCAAATAACTATAATATTTGCATTTCTTTCACGTTTTATAGTACAATAGACACTAGGTAATTAATCTTTAATACTGGATAATGGACCATAGAAAAAATGGGAAAATTCTATATGTAATCCTGTTAAAAAAGCAACCTAACCAGTAAGCCTTCACATGGCCCAAGTTCTATTAATAATGTAAGTATGTATGTATGTACATGTGTTTATACACACACAGGACCTGATGCCAGATTGTCTCATCAATATGGAGCTATTTATATCTCCATGATAAAATGATTATGGGTTGACTTAAAATGCTCCTAAAGTGTATAAAAGTTAAGGCTGACTACTTCAAAATGACAGAATATCTTGTTAATTGAATCTTTAAATCTACTTAAAGTGCTGTCATTCAAGATATATTGCAGGCTTTACATTGTGATCATTTCTGAGATTTGAATGAATATTGCTTAGTAGATCATCCTAAAAGCAGAGTAGAATTGAACTATTTCCCCCTGCTATTCAACCTGGGAAAATAAGATCCTCAGATTTGTGGATTTATTCCCTCTCCTGTGGTAGATATGCTCATTGTTGTGAATTTGAATGTGCTAACCACTGTTACAATGAAGCATGAAAGCCATGAGCAAAGACAGATGAAAAACGTGAGCTCCCAGACCAGTGGGAAGTTTACATTTTCAGTCAGCATTAAATCCAGTGGAGCTCTTGAAATGAAAGATGATATTCAGAACTGAATCTCTGCTGCATGATCTCATTCTGAATGTGGTTTCTGGGGGACAGATGAGGTAAGATTAGTGCCTGAGTGGTGACTGCATTGGAGACAAAGAGAAGGGGAACGAGTGCATGGACTAGCACTGATGGTCTTTGTTTTCTCTTTCTAGCGTGTAAAAGAGAAAGCAAGGAAATGGGAAGCATGAAGCTGCGAAGTTGTTTTGTGTTTTTTCATTTTTTTCATTAGCAAAATCTTTACAAGATCACATGTAAAAAAGACTGAAAATTAAACCTCAAGTCAGCACTTATGTCATCTACTTTTTCCCACAAAGACTTGGATTTACTAAAGGCAAAATGTTCTTCTTCTGTCCTCACTATTATTAACTATTATCATCATCCCTGAATACTGGCATGGAGGCAGCACCTACAAGCCCCCATCAGGGATCTAGGCCCCACTGTACACATGTACAACAATTACAGTCCCTACCCCAAAGTGTTTCCAGTCTGCACTTGTTCCATGGGCAGAACTTTCATGGGTATCAGCCAGAGCTCTGCAAAGACAATACATTCAGACAGATTCTCTAATGACATCTGGCTTCTCTGCACGACTCAGACTGCCAGTTTCCAACAGAGAATTCCCCTGGTACAAGGGAACTCTCCTAGAAGTAACTGCTGGATCTGGGACTGTGATTGTGGATCTTCCCTCACAACTTGGGAGCATGTCAGAGAGGAGGGGAAGGGTCTGGTGGAGCTCCCCTCTGTTACACCAGTCTTCCATTGGCATTGAGTTCATGAGGACCCAACAGCAGCTTAGTGGCGTTGTGAGTTGTAACTAGCTCTCTGACACCTCCTGCAAGAGCAGTGTCTATGGATCTTAGTGTAACTGTGAGTCAGCACTATACCTCCAAATACTGTATGCCCAGCTTGGTAAGCAGCGTGCCTGGTGTGCTACATCAATGCCTTTCCCTGGGGAATATTCTCCCAAGTGTGCAATTGCTACAGAACAATGTAGTGTTGCCTGTCTTTGTTCACTGAACCCCGCTCGCTGCTTTGATCAGAAAGAAATCCCACATATCTCCCTAGCTGTGCTATACAGATACCAGGAACACATGCTGGGGTAATTGCAGAAAGGCAACAGTTACCACTGGGAATATATTCCATGTTTCCCATGCCATTTTGCCTGTCTCTGCAAAGAATAGGAGACTATGTTGTTACATATTATGAAGGCATTGAACACTGGTAAGATCTTTAATTTATTTATGTTGCAATAGCGTGTGCTGTAAGATATCCTAAATGCTTGCTATCCCCAAATGCGAGTCATACTTCTGTTGCTGGAATAAACTGCATCTGAGAAACCAAGAGTCCTACAATATCAATGTTTTGGGACCTGATCTCTGAAGTCCATGGTAGGCAGCAGCAGACACTGAAAACTGTGTTCCTTCCTGGTGAGAAAAGTATCTTGATTGCAATGTATAGGCAATTCTTTACTCTTCACTTGAATCCAAGCTACTTGTTCTACTAAAAGAGTTATGTTGTATTGCTGTCTACACTCAAGTATAGTAGCTTCTTCCCATTCTCAGTGATCTTGATATTTGAAACTACCTTTACTGTCAAGATAGGCGGTCTCATTTCCTTTGCAACAATTTTCAGTCTGTCTAAAGAATAAATACCCCAGACAACATGAAGCCAAATTACTCACTTTGTCCTGATAGATAGTAGAAAGATAAGGTGTCAGTGTAATTATGAAATGTCTTTTCAGTATTTGAACTCCTGTAGTACCATCCAGTAAACATTCATTCACTCTGGAGCATCTTTTGAAACATTAGAGCGATACTTTTGATTCCCAAGGTCATTTTTGTGCTGTCTCATGTTTCCCCATCTGTTACAGTGATTTGGCCATCACCAATAATGATGTGTCTCAAGGAATCTTCCAATTGTCATCCTGGCATCAACATGGTATGTACACTCATACAATAAAGTGCTCATTTTACAATGCTGCATTTTGGTCTGAAATAATCTTTACTCCTGGTTTGCAAAGGAGTGATATGTTTTTCTTATGTATTGGACTCTCCATACGCTCATGAAAAATCTTGCTGATATTTACCCACTCCTTAAAAATGTCTCTGAATGTATGCATCTATGATATCCTTGATGTGCAAAGCAAGTCTAAATGCACCAACCCCTGAACCTGTTTTGCACAAGGTAATTGAATTGTTTGCACTTTTTTATGTTGAAGTAGATTTCCCTTGGTAAATGAGTGTCTCCTGAAACAATTAAATTATTTTTGATATTTCACGCACTGCAATCACCTAACACATAAGGATTCTCAATCAAACTCACAGCATCACCCTCTCCTTTAAACAAAGCATCAACTTACTTGCCTATTCTGGATTCATGGTGAGAAGAGCAGACTTTATCTTATGTACTACAAAGGATCCAAAATAGGACTGATGGTATACATCTGGGAAATTCTGGGGACACATGCTGGGATTCTGGGAACAGCAAGGAAAACAGATTGCAGATGTGGACTGACAACCACTGGGGATAGTTTACATGGTTCAAGGCAAATACCCAAAGCATGGGTTGCATAACTATATACAGGCTCAAACTCCATAAGCATGTGGTATTCACTGCTGGGCACGATGTTAAGCGACGTCTCATTCTCTGAGATCAAAGTACAAATTTTGAGATTTAACCACTCCATTATGAAAGGCTACAGTCCCTTGTTAAGTAATTGAATGGTATGGTAGATCTCAAACCTGAGAATTTCAGGCTTACTTTTTGGAAATGTACAATTAGTGTATTTTTAATGGCCCCTGGAATTCAGGCTGTATGCAGATAAACATTTTTAAACCAAATGTATTAAATTACTAAGTATTGCTATTATTTTCCTACATTTTAATTTTTTATTAACAGATCTGTGCAGATTTATACATCTTCTTTGCTTTCTTCATCTTCTCTTTCCTCTCACTTATCTTTCTCTTGTTGCTTATTTTTCTATTTATTGTCCAATCTCAATGTTGAGTCATGCTTGTATGAATATTCTTATAAACCACTGGCACCTATTATGGAGTAGACTCTCTCAACACACACACACACACAAAGATCCAACTCCCTTCCTCACCGAGCTCATAATTTAAGAACACAGGCAACATACGGATGTTGGGAAAGAAGGATCTGTTTGTGTTCATATCTCATAAAACGCAAAAAGTGTTCATGCAAAAAGAAAGTTATGGTTAAAAAAAAGAAAGTCTTGTAGCATGTTCAAAAATGGTAATCGTTTTCATTAATCTAATATCCTCTGGGATTCATTCCACAAACCCCTAAATCCCAAATCTCCCATTCACATACTTTATCCTGCATTTTATTTTTTGCCCTGCATTGTCCCAGAAGCATGGATCTGCCTTGGTGGGTCATGGAGATATGATTGAGGATATAACAGTGTCATGATCAGTATTTGCTCATCGTTGGGAATGAGTTCACAATCTGGCCCTAACTAAAGACATTTTCACAAGTATTTTGCAATTTGGTCTTGATTATTTTTCTAAACATAAATGGTTAGATCCTAAGCCCTGCCCTGTCCTCTTTATACCACATAAAAGGGTCAGAGAAGCATTAAGGGGCTCTAAAAGCCCTGGTTCCAACCAGAGGAGGACTCCCGCAGTGCAAGCACTGCTGAAGACAACCTTAAGGCTGCCACCCAAGGTCCCCTTCACAGGCCCTGACAGAGAAGTTATGAGGAGTCAAGCCTGGGGACAGGAAAAGCATGCCGGAGATGGGGCAACAGCAAGCACGTCTGTGAATATTTCAGGCATCGCTGTGGCCTGTAGGGCAGACCGGAAAGGTTGCTGTTACTTTCACATGCCTACAGGGTTGTCTAAGTTATGCCAGGACCTCTCCAGTCCTGGGAAGAACTCAGGATTGGGAGGGCCAAAAAGAAGGCTTGAAGGAACTTTAGACCCCATTCCTGTTGTGCTGCAAGTTTTATGATGTGCCTCTTAGAGAAGCAGCCACAAAATCTCATGCAAAAATCTAGCATAGCATGTGTAACCCATACCATCTAGTGGTTGGTTTTCATAGGAGGATAGCAGCCTATTACTACTGTTACAATATAAGGACATTACTTGTTTAGCCCAAGTAGTATTAGCCCACACCTTTAGGGATAAAAGGCCAGGGTTCAAACCTGTGCTCATTCCCCAGGGCAGTGGGAGTTTGTCATTGTTCATGACCTAGTACAATCTGAGCCAATAGAAAAATATAAAGGGAGAAAGCTTTCTGGGGAGGTGAGTCTGGATAGCCAATCATTTCTTAAGAAAACACAAGAATGGGAACAACTTGTTGGTCATTGCAAGGGAAGTGTTAGTCACTTTCACCATTTATTTCTTTCATCACACTTGGTGAGAGCTCCAGACTCTGCACCGAGTCAGACAAAATGTATTGACCAAGTGGAATTCCTATATATGCTTGAATTACTCATAAAAAAAAAACACAGCCATTGATAAGCTTAAAAAGCTACAGAAAACTGACTTGGGAACAAACTGTAATTAGTATTCTCTTATGAGCAGGTCCTGTACCATCTGGAGACTTGATGTGAAGCCCTGCAAGAGGTAAGACATAAAAGGGCTAGTCTGAGCCACATCATCTTGAATTTGCCTTTTCCAATTGAAAAATACGTATGCTTCATGCAGTAAGAACATAAGAACTGCCATGCTGGTCATACAAATTGTCCATCTAGCCCAGTACCATGACTCCACCAGTGACCAGTACCAAAGTGTCAGGGGGAGTGTACAGAACATTGCAGTTGGAGTGATCCACCCAGTTTTACCCTCCCAGCTTCTGGCAGTTAGAGGCTTAGGATTGCCCCAGGCATCAGGTTGCATCCTTGACCATCTTATAATATAATATATGGAGATATACCTATCTCATAGAGCTGGAAGGGACCCTGAAAGGTCATCAAGTCCAGCCCCCTGCCTTCACTAGCAGGACCAAGTACTGATTTTGCCCCAAAATCCCTAAGAGGCCCCCTTAAGGATTGAACTCACAACCCTGGGTTTAGTAGGCCAATGCTCAAACCACTAAGCTATACCTCCCCCTAGCTTGGCTAATAGCTACTGATGGATGTACTCTTCCATGAACTAATCTAGTTCTTTTTTGAACGCAGTTATACTCTTGGCCTTCACAACATCCCATGGTAACGAGTTCCACATATTTACTGTGTGGTGTATGAAAAAGTACTTCCTCATGTTTGTATTAAATCTGCAGCCTATTAATTTCATTGGCTGAAATTTTAGTTTTTGTATTGGGTGACAGGATAAATAACCCTTCTTGTGGCAGGGCCCACTTGCTCCTGCCCCTATTGAAGTCCACAAACAGCTCCAAGACCTTTATGCTGGTAAAACACCCAGTAGTTTATTTACAATGTTGGTTTCCACCACCCTTGCACATTAGACAGCCTCACTTCTACTGTCTTAAGGGGGGGGTACTCAGCTCCTTCGGCAAGCAGGGAAGAGAAATCTCTCTGTCCTCTCTGTCTGCTTCCCCCCCTCCTACTTCCTTCCTGTGCCTTTTCATACCCTCTGCCTAGTGGCTTAGTTAGCCTTCCTGCTCTCCTGCACCCACCAATTAGGCACAGCTCTTCTTAACAACATCTGTTCTGCAGTATTTAACTGGAGCTACAGTGACCAGAGTGCAGGCTCAGCTGTTGTTGCCCAGCACTCTGTCACACTTCTCTATTCACTTTTTTCACACTTAAGATGATTTTATAAACCTCTTTCATATCTTCCCTTAATTATCTCTTTTCTAAGATCAACAACCCTAACATTTTTAGTCTTTCCTCATATGGAAGCTGTTCCATACCCTGGATCATCTTTGTTGCCCTTTTCTGACCCTTCTCCAGTTCCATTATATTTTGAGATGGGCTGACCAGAACTGGACATAATATTCAAGGTGCAGGCACACCATGGATTTACATAGTGGCCCTATGATATTTTCTATCCTTTTCCTAATAATTACTAAGTTCTGGTTCCTAACATTCTGTTAACTTTTTTGACCGCTGCTATCCATTGGCCAGTAGTTTCCAGAGAACTATCCATAGTGACTCCAAAATCTCTTTCTTGGGTGCTAACAGCTAATTTAGAACCCATCATTATATATTTGTAGTTGGGATAATTTTTTTCCAATGTGCATTACTTTGCACTTATCAACATTGAATTTCATCTGCCATTTTGTAGCCTAGTCACCCAGTTTTGTAAGATCCTTTTGCATCTCTTCGCAGTTTGCTTTAAACTTAATTATCTTAATAATTTTGCATCATCTGCAAACCTTGCCACTTCACTGGTCACTCCCTTTTCCAGATCATTAATGAATATGTTGAATAGCACAAGTCCCACTACAGATCTTTAGGGGACCCCAGTTTTTACCTCTCTCCATTGTGAAAATTGACCATTTATTCTTACCATTTGTTTCCTATCTTTCAACCAGTTACCTTCCCTTTTATCCCTGAGTACTTAGTTTCCTTAAAAGCCTGTTAGTGAGGGACCTTGGTACAGGCTTTCTGACAATCTAAGTGCCTATAATTAACTGGTTCACCCTTATCCACATGCTTGTTGACTCCCTCAAAGACATCTAATAGATTCATAAGGCATGACTTCCCTTTCAAAAGCCATGGTGACTCTTTCCCAACAAATTATGTTTATGTATGTGTCTGATAAATCTGTTCTTTGCTATAGTTTCTACCAATACGCCCAGTACTGAAGTTAGGCTCACTGACCTGTAATTAGCGACAAAGAGTCCTGTGGCACCTTATACACTAACAGACATATTGGAGCATAAGCTTTCATGGGTGAATACTCCCTTTGTCATGATCCCATCCTGGACAACGATCCCTCGCTTTCACAGGCCTTGAGAGGCAGGCCAGTCCTCGCCCACAGACAACCCACCAACCTTAAGCATATTCTCACCAGCAACCACACACCGCACCATAGTAACTCTAACTCAGGAACCAATCCATGCAACAAACCTCGATGCCAACTCTGCCCACATATCTACACCAGTGACACCATCACAGATCAGCCACAACATCACTGGTTCATTCACCTGCACATCCACCAATATAATATATGCCATCATGTGCCAATAATGCCCCTCTGCTATGTACATTGGCCAAACTGGACATTCCCTATGTAAAAGGATAAATGGACACAAGTCAGATATTAGGAATGTCAATATACACCTCTACCCCGATATAACGTGGTCCTCTGGAGCCAAAAAATCTCACCGCGTTATAGGTGAAACCGCGTTATATCCAGAGGTTAAAGTAAGCCGGTACGGTCAGACTTCCCTGACGGTGATTTAAAGGGCCCGGTGCTCCAGCCACTGCAGGGAGCCCGGGGCCCTTTAAATCACCACCGGAGCTCCGGCAGCGGGGCTCGGGTGGCAATTTAAAGGGCTCGGGGCTCCACACGAATTCGGATATAACGCGGTAAAGCAGCGGGGCTCGGGCGGCGCTTTAAAGGGCCTGGGGCTCCCCGCTGCTTTACCGCGTTATATCCGAATTCGTGTTATATCGGGTCATGTTATATCAGGGTAGAGGTGTACAAAAACCTATAAGAGAACACTTCAATCTTCCTGGACACAGAATAGCAGATTTAAAGGTAGCCATCCTGCAGCAAAAAAACTTCAGGACCAGACTTCAAAGAGAAACTGCTGAACTTCAGTTCATTTGCAAATTTGACACCATCAGCTCAGGATTAAACAAAGACTGTGAATGGCTAGCCAATTACAAAAGCAGTTTCTCCTCCCTTGGTGTTCACACCTCAACTGCTAGAAGAGGGCCTCATCCTCCCTGATTGAACTAACCTCGTTATCTCTAGACTGATTCTTGCCTGCATATTTATACCTGCCTCTGGAAATTTCCACTACATGCATCTGACGAACTGAGTATTCACCCACGAAAGCTTATGCTCCAATACGTCTGTTAGTCTATAAGCTGCCACAGGACTCTTTGTCGCTTTTTACAGATCCAGACTAACACGGCTACCCCTCTGATACTTGACCTGTAATTGCCAGGATCGCCTCTGGAGCCCTTTTTAAAAATTGGCGCTACATTAGCGATCTTTAAGCCATCTGGTACAGATGTTTTGAAGAGGCATATGCTGCTGTGGTGCACTCACTGATGGTCAGCTGGTTGGTGGCTGAAAGAGAAGCACACAAGGTACATTCAAGGATAATAGGAATAAACTCTACATTTTTAAAACCTCGATACAAATGGTTCATGATAAATGCAGGTATAATGAACCCTCCAACCAGTTATCAGGGTAATATTCAATCTGAAATCAGAACAGATCAAAATGACTACAAATGGACAGATGAAATATACACAATGAGATCTGTGTATTGGATACATTAGCTCATCCACCCATTTCTGGCAGCTACACTCTTAGCTCTTTTTAGTGTCTTAGCATAAGCACAGGGCAAATGGCACTATATAAGTACAACTACACAGCACTATTTGCAGAACAAGTGCATGTCTCAGGGGTTTTATATTCAGATTCAAAAACTGTACAGAGAAATGTTCATTTAAGGTGTTACAAGGTGTAATAAATTACCAACACAAGGTGGTGCTCTATTCTTATGAAACAGCTATAAGTCTGACTTGCATGTTGAAAGCAAAAGTCAAACATTTCTAGAACTTTGACCAGTTTTTCGGTTTGGGGTTTATTTTTAGTAAAACTAAAACTTAAAACGTTAATCCTTTAAACAACACTGAAGACTTTTTTCAGACCCCGTTTTCTAAAGCAATACTGCTAAATGGGCTGAACTATCTCGCTGTGTTGTTTCATTCTTGTTTTAATGGCTGCAGACTCTTATTGATGACTCTTGCCCACTGACTCTCTCTCTCTGACTTGCCTTTTGATACCAGCTGGATGTCATTGTGACAGTGTACCCCATAAGGCTTTGTGTGGGGGGGGTGCTTATAAATGTATGTATGACATAATATGTTTTGTGCTGCCTGTGCCATGTAACATATCTCTGTAAAGGTTATGGTCTACTATATCTATTCATCCTATTTGTACACATATATCATTTTCTACTTGAGGTTAAGAATATGGGCTGTATACTTGCTTGGTTTCTAAGTAAGCTTTGTGAGGCATTTGGTCAGTTTCTTTAGGAAGGAATTCGCAAGATTAAGTACCTGATCAGGAAGCACTTGGGGAACAATGCATCTTGGAATGCTCCAATCCACATAAGAAGTCTTCCTGGAGACATACAAGATACCATGTGGACAATGGCTTCGGCCTGTAAAGACTGAGTCATGCAGGAACATGTGACTTGCCCAGGTGACTCCAGAACTCCATCTTGGAGCTGGACTTTGCATAGGAGTGAGGAGGGGGGATCTCCACCCACAAGAGAAAGTCTATTTAAACCCGTAGGAGACCCCTCCTTTTTGTCTTCAGCTGGCTAAAGAAGGAGCCTCTCCACCCCCCCGAATACTGGAAGAAAACTGCAACAAAGGACAGTAACTACAGGGGGTGTGAGTAATTGCTGGACCCAGGCTAAAAGAAGATTAGCCTATAAAAGGGAGCATTCTGGAACTGGTGAGGATCTTATCTGTATTCAGTGTTTGATTAGACATAGATTTGCGCATTTTATTTTATTTTGCTTCGTGACTTACTTTGTTCTGTCTGTTACTACTTAGAACCACTTAAATCCTACTTTCTGTATTTAATAAAATCACTTTTTACTTAGTAATTAACTCAGAGTATGTATTAATACCTGGGGGAGCAAACAACTGTGCATATCTCTCTATCAGTGTTATAGAGGGCGAACAAGTTATGAGTTTACTCTGCATAAGCTTTATACAGGGTAAAACGAATTCATTTGGGTTTAGACCCCATTGGGAGTTGGGCATCTGAGTGCTAAAGACAAGCACACTTCTGTAAGCTGTTCTCAGGTAAACCTGCAGCTTTGGGGCAAGTAATTCAGCCCCTGGTCTGTGTTGGAGCAGACAGGAGTGTCTGGCTCAGCAAGACAGGGTACTGGAGTCCTGAGCTGGCAGGGAAAACAGGAACAGAGGTAGTCTTTGCACATCAGGTGGCAGCTCCCAAGGGGGTTTCTGTGATCCAACCCATCACAGTCATCAGGACCCTGGCTTTCAGTTGGAAGGAAACACAACAAACAGCTTTGTAGGAGGCTGCTGAAAAATCCATTTAGCGGACTGGTATCAAGGAGTAACTGGAAAACACAGTCTATACTATCAGACACCATCTGAATGAGATCTTCACATTTCACCTGGTCTCCACTATGGGAGTCTGTGGCAGGGTGACAACTCACTGTCATGGCGTCTCCTGCTGGTCGTCCTGGGAATTAGCTCTTCACGGCCGGAGCACCCTCTGCAGGCCGGTGTCTTGCCTGCTGCTGGCCCCCATGTCCCTCCTGGACCCCGGTGCCCCCTTTATCTTGGGGTGCTGCCCCCTGGCAGTGCCCCACATTCTGGGTCTCCCCTCCAAGGGGAACCCCCACCCTCTATCCCCACTTTGCCTCAGTGGCTACTGCCAGTCATCGTCTAGCCCCCGCTTACTGGGGCAGACTGCAGTCTATAAACCACTCATCATCGGCAAGGGGGTTGGACTAGCTGCCTCTGCCTATCTCTGGACTGCCCCTCTGCAGCCCCAGTACCTTTTGTAGGCCTTTAACAAGGCCTGCAGCCTGGGGTTTTATTAGGCTTGAGCTCCCCTTCTCAGCCCCTAGGCAGCCCAGTCCTTCTCTCTCTCTACAGCTAGAGAGAGAGTCTCTTTCAGTCTCTGGCCCTCAGCCCTCTTATAGGTCAGCCGTGGCCTGACTGGGACGTGGCCCCACCTGTGGCTGTTTTCCTCCAATCAGCCTAGCTTTTCCCCCACCCCAGCCCTTTCCCAGGGCTGTTTTAAACCCTTCAGGGCATGAGCAGGGTGACCACCCACTACAGAGTCTAAAATTTAATTTTATCCCAAAGCCGGAGTTTCACAACAGAAGAACAGTGTGGCTGATTTGATACTGGAGCAGTAAACAACAATAGAAAACATTTGGGGTGTCATCATGTTTTCCCTCTGAAAAAAAGTAGTGATAGCTAGAACCTTGTGCAAATACAAATTTTGGATCCGCATCCATCCGCAAGCCGCAAAAATGGTCCATGGGTATCCGCATCTGCAGATACAGATATCTGCAGATATCCGCAGATTTGCAGGGCTCTAGTGATAGCCCTCTAGGGCCAAATTTTCCAAAGCAGCCCCAGGTACTGCAGGCATAATATTCCTCATCTGGACTTTTGCATGTACAAAACTCCAGACTGGGAACACAAGCTCACATTTGCATGTTCAGATGCAGATATGGGTACAGAATAATAATGCAAGTGAATGGCACTAGTCAACGTACATTTTGGAGCAGGCTAAGAGTAAAGGTTTTTTTCTGCACTGTAGTTTAGATGCATAGATCCCACTACTGCTGTTCATTAGAGCTATGTCTATAGGATATAAAAATCAGGATTGATAAAGATAAAATAGTAATTTGTCATTCACAGTACTAAAAGTTTTTTTTGGACCAGGTGTTTGAAAAGGCTTCACCCAAGCCTCAAAAATTGTGGGAGAGTTGTACAATTTTTGTACATCCAAAATTCAGAGATGCAAGTGCCCCCAACTCCATGTGCAGTTAGTAGGAGTTGCAGGCACTCAGCACATCTGGAAAAAAGAATCAAGCTTTGCATTTTTATGTCTAGTTGCTAGAAGAAATTACATAGAAACATAGCCTGTGTTTATAGCTCTTGAGTTTTGCAAATGCAAAAACTTAACTAAAGAATTGCACCACAGTTTTAGAGACCAGGTTGATTTCCTTTAGAAAATTTTGGCCCTGCAGGAAAACACTCAGCAACATGTATGGTAGATTTATATATAACTAGAACTGTGTATCTACAAAGGATCTGCATAGCTTATCCATCATGCAGGCATAAGTGCTGGAAATTTCCTCCTGAAAAACGTATTCTGATCCTGCTACAAAATTACTAATGCCATGAGCTTGATTTATTTCTCCACACTCTCACCGTAATTTCCACAAGAGACTGTGGGCATTTAAAATTCCAAACCACATATAACCAAGATGAATATTTCTCAGATATATTTAAAAACGATCCCATAAGAGAAATGAATATATGAACACGTAGTTAACTTTTTAAGACGTGTATTATATAATCAGCTCTTTAATGAGATTACTCTGATGCCATGACATTGTCACATGTTTCATTTCTTCAAGGAACATGCTGTCCGGTTACTATAGCATTTCTATATCTGGATTAATTAGAAACGGAAATGTGGATAAAATTAAATGTGAAATTAAATGAACTTTGTAGTAGAGAAGCTAATCACTGCAATAGATGCTCTAACCTGTAAAAAATTAAGCTATTCTCACAATTCAATGGAATAGTACTGTGTGTTCTTAGGGCTGGGGGAACATGGGGTACAGTACACTATATTTCCATGGCTTCTCTGCAGCCCAGCTTATTAGCTGACCTTTCTTACTATATGACAATAATAATAATTGCCATCATTACACAATTGCTGATGTCAAGTACAATACTTACAGTTTTTAAAATGACTCTGGTCTACTTTACCTATACTTCTAACTGTCATCAGTTCACGTCTCCCACTGTGTTCAGTCAGCACAGGCAGAAGGAGTGATCTGAAGTGCTGCTGAGTTAGGGCAAAGTCCTCCTACATGATCCATGGCAGAAAAAAGGACTAATTTTGGTTTCCATATGGAAATGGTACTCTGCGTGCTTCCATTCTCCAAACTGAAAAAATGCACAAATTGCACAAAACTTCCATATCAGGGACAAGGTTGAATTACTACACTCCTAATCCAAATCTTTCCAATTTCAAGTCTGCCCAAAATGGATATCATGAAAAAGAATATTCAGTATATGAGAATTAGCAAAGTCATTAGGGTTAATCCTATCAGTTACTAGGGTTAAGATGAACATACCTGCATTTTTATGTATACCCATTCATCTGTTAATAGAATGATCATAAAGAAAATGTTATACCAGTCAGCTCTGTGTTCTTGGGGAACCAGGGCGCAGTATCCAGCTTGTCTGACTCATGAAGAACACCCTCACCACCAGCCTCTGCTTGAACCAAAACCGATCAGAGGAAAGACTTACAGAAAGCAATGAAAAGGCGGTGGAAGACACCTAGACCCCTCCTGACAAGGGAGATAGGATTAAGGCAACTCCCCTAGCCTCATCTGCATCAAAGACGGGACAGGAAGGCATCTCCATTAGCATACAGAATAGAGAACAGAGATTCCAAGGCAAGAACTGCACTGAACTCTGGGACCAGAAAAGCAGGGAAGCACTGCATCCTGGGGGATCTCTGCTCCAGATGTTAATGAACCTACACCTGCACACACCCAGCTCAGCAGTTATCAGACCAATTCTAGTAATGAATCCTTGATTGATAGCCAAAATACTGAAGCTGCCTAATTGCATTGTGAGCTCCCTGGACGGAACACCACCCATAGCCAAGAGTGATCAGCTCCTATTGTCTAGCCTAAAGAAAACCCTTGAGTCATCAGTTTACCCATAAACAAATCTAATGTTCTCCCTTGAACCATTGTTGTTTCCCTACAAAAAACTCTACCCATACTCCAGTAAGTGTTCTGATGCATGGATCCAAACTCTGCATTAGTTTCACTGGATTTCATCTTCTCCTGACTGATCATGCTGGGGGCTCTGCCGGTCTCCAGCACTCAGGACCCTGAACTACCACCATCACCTGGGAACCCTGACCAGTTCAAGCTTCATGGAGTGGTGAGATCCCAGCTCTCTCGCTCTCTGGTTTCTTTTCTACCTCAGGTATAACTTTCTAACGCTGACTTGTTTGATCAGGTATAGTTTTCTATATATGACTTTTGTAACCTTTAATAATGTAACATGTTGGTTTAGGCTCTCCTTGTGTAGTTATCACTATTATTCAATAAATAACTTTTATGGTTAAGCTGGTTGCTTCCCTCTCTCTCTCTCTGAACTTTACTCTTTTGTTTTAACTTCCCCATTTATTCTGCAGCAATGCTTCTCTTACCTAAGCTAAAGATCCCTGTAGCACCCAAAAATACTGTGGGGTTTGCTCATCAAGTGGGTTACTACCAGTACAATTGTGACATGAATGTGGGGATAGGGACGTGCTGAACCTGTGGCATATAAGGGTGGCAGCTTGAAAGTGCTGCTTGACCCAGTCCGCTGAGTCCAGAGGCATATGAGGGTGGAAGCCTAGAAGTGCTGTTCGACCCAGCCTGCTCAGGCTTACTTTATTCCAGTGCAGTACCTGTGGCACATAAGGGTGACAGCTTGGAAGTGCTGCTTGGCCCAGCCTATTGAGCCCAGGGGCATATAAGGGGTCAGCTTGAAAGTGCTGATTAACCTGGTCCACTCAGACTTGCTCTGTTAGTGTGTGTGTGTGTGTGTGTGTGTGTGTGTGTGTGTGGTTCTGGAGGAACCCAGCCCTGGGGAACCTAAATCCTGCAGGAAAGCTCCATTGGGAGGGGACTTGCAGAAGGGAGAAGTAGAGCTCCATATGAAAACACAAGTGACACAAGCAGCACATTGATAGAATTAGAGAACCTCCCCCCGCCCCCAAAGAGTAACCCTAATAAATGAGCATACCCCAAAGTAATGAGCAAATCTGGTAACAGTTATAATGACAAGATGAAGTAGACACTCTCTTCAGGCTACATCTCCTAACACTAAAATTCAGGGTGGCAACTTGTGACAGATAATATTGCATCTAACTCCCTTGGAAAAGCATATTCATTCTCCCAGAAAGACAGAATTTCTCACCCAGCATGAAGACATTTAAAAATTATGGAAAAGGAGTTGATGTTTTCCCTTGAAAATGCACACATTTTGAGGAGTCATATTAACTATTGCTGAACCCCACTGTGTGAGGGAGCCACGTCTCCCTGCCAAAATGAATATGCCAATATCCATCTGTATTCTGGGATGTTTGTTGGCATATCTGAGTCTGTGACAGCTGGAGGGTTAAGGCAGCATATGTTAGTCCCCCTTACACTAATTTAGACTCTCTTCCACCTACATACTTAAACTCCTTACCCACTGGTAGAGTGTAAGTCTTACTCACTGGGGGCCAAAAAGTTAAAGCAAGCCATTTAGTAGTCTCTGTTCTATTTATTTCCTGGATGTATCAAAAGTGATCAGATTATCCATTAATCCCTGGTATTTTAGTCAGCCACAATAATGACCATCATATCATGTTTCAGGATTTTGATGCCTCCTTGATATGGGGGGAGAGCAGCTGGGTTTGAGATCTTGTGGGCAGAGAGGGGTGAGAGGAAATTATTTCTCCCATTGACGTCGTGTAGTGTGGACCCCACGGTAAGCAGATCTAAGCTATGTTGATTTGAGTTACGCTATTCACATAACTCAAATTGCGTAGCTTAGATCGACTTTCCCCGTTAGTATAGACAAAGCCTCAGGGTCTGAATCTCAGCTGGTGTAAACCAGAGTTACCCCTATTTCAAAAATCTACAAAATATATGTTTCTGCTTGTAGCATGTTATATATTCCCACCATGCTACTGATGACTCTTCCTTTCCAATCTCATTTCCACAAAACGTCCAGCCTCTGAGGTTCATGTTTCTGTAGTGAACTGTTTGATTATTATTAGTGATAGTACCACCATCGAGCCTAGGAGTCCTAGTCATGGACCAGGACCCCAAATGCAGAACAAAAAGACAGTCCCTAACCCAAAGAGCTTACAATTTACGTATAAAACAAAAGATGGACCCTGACAGATGGGGGAGTACAAGGAAACAGAGAGAGACAATACTAACTAGCACAATAGGCCATGTCTGCACTAGTTAGCTTACAGCAGCACAGCTGTACCGATGCAGCTGCGTCACTCTAAGATCGCTTGTGTAGCCGCTCCATGCCGATGGGAGAGAACTTTCCCATCAACATAATAAAGCCACCTCCCCGAGCAGCGGTAGCTATGTCGGCAGGAGAAGCTCTCCCACCAACATAGCACTGTGCACACTACCACTTATGCCAGTGAAACGTAGGCTCAGAGGGGTGTTTTTTATCAGATCCTTGAGCAACATCTGTTTTGCTGACATAAGTGGATGTTTATTTGGAGTATCTGCTAGGCATGAAGGGCACCGTGGGAGAAAGAACAAAGGCACTTGCTTGAAAATTTAACAAGCGGGCAATGGAGGCTGGCATCATTGACCAAATGGAGGTGGGAGTCAACATTTCGATAGTGAACGAGAGATGACAGGTAGAGTGGGGATGGGTCATCGAAAGTGAAGCTACTCCACTGTCTCTTCTGCGATGGCTGGCAGCTCTGAATTAAGGTTGGCTTCGGGGGGGAGGGTGGGGCTCCTGCTGGAGTCCTGCAGACACTATTAGTGCAGGTCTGTTCCCTAGCACTGGCCACCCTGTCTGAGCTGTACTGTGCCCTTTCAAGCTCCACCTCTACTGGGAGCATGCCCAGAAGGTGCAGCTGGGCAAAGCCTCCTGTGTGACCAGAGCTGATCCTAAACCCTCTGTTCCCCAGAGTGGGGTTTGTACACCTCAACACAGAAGGACTATGTGGGAAAAGCAACAAGCTAGGAGAATTATCTTCAGAGCAGCATTCTGAATGGATGTGAGTGAGGCAAGATTACATTTGCCAAGACCAGAGAAAAAGATGTTGCAAAAATCAAGATGCGAGACGATGAGAGCCTGGAAGGGAGTTCTCGCTGTGTGCATGGATAGAAAAGGCCATATCTTAGAGACGTTATGCAGAAAATCGGTAGGACTTGAACATAGTTTGGACATGAGACTCTAGAAGGGCAGGTCAATTTGCTCTTGAAAGAAATTGGTGAGATCCTGTGAAGAGGGAGAAGCATAACACACTACATTTATCTGAAATGGACAATATAGTGGCTGGAAGGGATCTGAATTTTCTGCATCGTATTAGTTGTATATGGAAAAAGCAAGCAGAATACAGCTGATAGGAGAAAATCAGCTGAGAAGGGGTTACCAGAGAATCAATTAGGATCAGCTAAGAGGGAGTTACCTGAGGTCAATTAGGATCAGCTGATTCCAACTAAGGGCTGCCTGAGACCTTTTTAAACCCTACCCTGTTGGGAGAAGAGGGGGAAGAGAGAAAAGGAGTCATGCCGCCAGTAGGTTAGGAGCAGCGAGACAGCGAGCCTCACCAGGAGAGGAGGCTGCATTCCCTCCCATAAGGGAGAAAACCAAGCCCAAAAGACTGGTGGAGAGAAGGAATAGACTTCCCCTGTGCAACCAGGCTGTTTTATCCAGGCCTATCTAGCCAAGGCTAAAAGCAGCAGAGGCTGGTGAGACCGAGAAGGTGCCTTGCCACACATGGTGTCAGCGGTGGGATCTGTGAACGAGACTTCGTGGCAAACCATCTCAGGGCAGGGTAAATCACCCCCATCAAGAGGTAAAAAAAATGGAGAATGTAGCGAAGGCATTGGTGCAGGCCACCGCAGCCCAACAAGAGGCTACCCGGGTTCAGATAGCTACCCAGCAGGAGTCAGTGCAAATACAACAGAAGACAAATCAACTACTGATGAGCCAAGTGGCCCAGGATCGAGCCACCCTGTATGAGGTTGTGAACCAGCTAAAGGCCCTGACGACTCTGACGCACGGCCCCCATGGGACCTGGCCCCTGCGGGCAAGCTGCTACTTACAGAAGATGACAATGGACGAGGACGTAGAGGCGTATCTCCTCGCATTCAAGAGAACGGCCCAGCGGGAGGCCTGGCCCCAAGACCAGTGGGCCAGTATCCTGGCTCCTTTTCTGTGTGGGGTGGCACAGAAAGCATATTTTGACATGACAACAGAAGCAGCTACAGATTATCCCCAGCTAAAGGCGGAGATCCTGGCAAGGTCTGGCGTGACGACAGCTATAAGGGCACAACGGTTCCATGAGTGGAAATACTGGGACAGCAAAGCACTGAGGTCCCAGCTGTTTGACCTGATCCACCTAGCCAGGAAGTGGCTGCGCCCCGAGACCCATGGCCCGGAGAAAATTGTGGAAATCATCGTTTTGGACAGGTACATGAGAGGGCTGCTATCGGACATACGAGGATGGGTCAGTCAAAATGATCCCTCCTCCTATGATGAGCTGGTTTCCCTCGTAGAGACACACCTAGCAGCCCAAGAACTTTCTCGGACCACCGGGGAAGGAAGGCGCCAGAATAGGAGGCAAGTCTCTGTGCCGAGGGCCCAAGTTGCCATAGCCCTGGGCAGAAGTATGGAGGGGAGGAAGGAAGCTAAAGGGCAGATGGAGATCACGGAGGGACTTGGGGACTGGGAGAGAAAGACTCCGGGAGTAAGGACTAAGAGCCCAAAAAATAGGGGGCTGCCCCGAGCAGGGTACCGATGTTATTCATGTGGGGAAATAGGGCATATAGCTGCCCAATGCCTGAACCTAGAAGAGCCCATGCAATGCGACCTGAGAGATCTAGAAGGACTCTGTGACCTAATAAATGTAGTAGGGGTTGCGATGGTCCCTCATAGATATACTAGACCAGTTAAAATGAATGGCATAGAGACCACCGCGTTAGTGGACTCAAGAAGTGCTGTCATGCTGATCTCGGGAAAGTTGGTCGGGCAAGGCCAACTATCCCGGGCCAAGCTCACAGGAATATCCTGTATTCATGGGGATGTCAATTACTCCCCGACCATCCTGGTAAAAATAGAAGTCCTGGGAAACCCCACTAAGGTGACGGTGAGGGTGGTCCCGAAACTCCCCTATCCAATCCTCATAGTACGAGACTTCCCAAGGTTTGGTGACTTACTTCCCGGAAAGGAGTCAGAAGAAGGTAATAACCCCAAGAGCAATGGGATGACCCGGATAGCATGCCCTGGGTCTTCCATGAATTTGCCCAGGATTTGTTCTCTCCCCCTGGGAAGCCCAGGAAGACTCGGCGAGAAAGGAGGGCAGATAAGAGGAGGGGAACAAGAATCTTGGCCCAGAACCAGAAGTCTTTTCTTGTAGGGGAAAGAGTTGGCCCAACTGACAAGGGGATTATGCAGGGAGTCGATGAACCAGCAGCCGGACCCAGTTCCCCGGGGACCTCCCTTGAGAGGGAGATGGAAATAGAACCCCCTGAGTTTGGGCAAATTGGACCTTCACTGGAGAATTTTGGGCAGGATCAGGCCAATGAACTGATATATAACAATATTTGCAAAGAAGTAGTTGAAGTGAATGGGGTCCCTGTGGAAGGGAGAGCCAAGGGCCCAGGACCATATTATATGATAAAGAGGGATCTGCTATACAGAGTAGTCCGGGTCCAAGAGCAAGTCGTGGAAGAGCTCTTAGTACCACAGCCATCTGTTTGGGGGGCATCTAGGGATAGATAAAACCCTCGATCGAATTCTGCAGAGGTTTTTTTGTCCCGGAATTTATGCAGTGAGCCACTGATATTGTGCCTCCTGTCCGGAATGCCAATTACATGACCCCCGACCACACTTAAGGGCCCCTTTGGTACCTCTGCTGATTATTGAAGTCCCATTCAAGCGAATAGCTATGGACCTAGTAGGGCCATTGGAGAAATCAGCCCGAGGCCATCAGAACATACCAGTTGTTCTAGATTATGCCACCTGATACCCCGAGGCCATTCCCCTACGGAACACTATGTCCAAGACATAGGTAAGGAATTAATCCAAATTTTTTCTAAAGTGGGGATACCCAAAGAAATCCTGATGGATCAAGGAACCCCCTTTGTGTCTAAATTAATGAAGGATTTATGTGCAATGCTCCACATACGGACCATAAGGATGTCAGTCTATCATCCGCAGACCAATGGCCTCGTCAAACGTTTTTAATAGAACATTAAAGAACATGATACGAAAGGTGGTGAGCTGGGACAGGAAGAACTGGGATGCCCTGCTGCCGTATCTAATGTTTGCTATAAGGGAGGTTCCTCAGACTTCAACTGGGTTTTCCGCATTCAAGCTGTTATATGGTCGACACCCCCGAGGCATACTGGACATTGCCAAAGAGGGTTGGGAAGAACAGCCGAACCCAGGGAGAAACATCATTGAGCATGTGTTGCAGATGAAAGACAGGATAGCCCATGTTGCCCCCATAGTGTGGGAACACATGGAGAGGGTGCAAGGGGCCCAACGATCCAAAAATTCCAGGTGGGAGATCGGGTAATGGTGCTCATACCCACAGCAGAGAGCAAGCTCCTAGCCAGGTGGCAGGGGCCATATGAGATAATAGAAGCCTTTGGAGAGGTTGACTATAAGGTCCGACAGCCTGGTTGCCGGAAGCTGGAACAGATCTATCATATAAACCTATTGAAACCTTGGCAAGACAGAGAAGCTCATGTGGCCACTCTAGGGTCACCACCCCCCGAAAGCAACCGGCCCGGCCAAGTGGAAATATCCCTGGAATTGACCCCTGACCAACAAACTGAAGTGATCAACATGATCAAACGCAACCAGGACGTATTCTCAGAAAAGCCAGGCAGGACAACTGAGGTTCACCATCAGATCCTCACAGAGCCTGGAGTGAAGGTGAATGTCAAGCCATACCAGATCCCGGAGGCAAAAAGAGAAGAGATCAAGACAGAATTCAGGAAAATGCTGAAGTTAGGATTCATTGAAGAGTTTCAGTCCAGTTGTCCTAGTACCTAAGCCTGATGGCAGTATGAGATTCTGCAATGACTTCCGGAAACTGAATGAAGTGTCCCAATTTGATGCGTACCCTATACCCCGGATAGATGAGCGAATTGACCGATTGGGAAAAGCATGATTTTTGTCCACCCTTGACCTGACCAAGGGTTATTGGCAAATCCCCCTGGCCAAGACTGACAAAGAGAAGACGGTCTTTTCAACACCAGAGGGACTGTATCAGTAAACTGTCCTCCCTTTTGGTTTACATGGGGCTGCCGCAACTTTCCAACAACTCATGGACAAACTGTTGCGTCCACATGGCAACTATGCGGCAGCCTATCTCGACGACGTCATTATACATAGCCCAGACTGGGAGACGCACTGGGAGAAGGTGGAAGCAGTCCTGGACATCCTGAAGAAGGCGGAGCTGACTGCAAATCCCTCTAAATGCGTGACTGGGCTAGCAAAAGCCAAATACCTAGGCTATATAGTTGGGAGGGGAGTGGTGAAGCCCCAACAAGTTAGAGGCACTACAGAATTGGTCCCGACCAGTCCGGAAGAAACAGGTCAGCGCATTCCTGGGACTAGTTGGATACTATAAGTGGTTCATCCCCCACTTTGCCACCAGGGCATGCCCATTAACAGACCTAACAAAAGCCGTGGCCCAGACATAGTAAGATGGACAAGTGTGGCCGAGGAGGCTTTTGCAGATCTGCAGACTGCTCTCTGTACTGACCCAGTGCTGGTAGCTCCAGACTGGGAGAAAGAGTTTATCTTGCAAACCGATGCCTCTGAGGTTGGGTTGGGAGCGGTTCTTTCACAAATGGTCAGAGAAGAAGAACACCCAGTCCTGTTCCTCAGTAGGAAACTCCTGCTCAGGGAACGTAAACATGCCATAGTAGAGAAGGAATGCCTGGCAGCAAAGTGGGCTGTTGAAAGCCTTTGCTACTACCTACTCGGACGGAGGTTTACCCTCATCAGGGACCATGCCCCTCTGAAGTGGATGCACCAAAACAAAGAAAGAAACGCAAGAGTAACAAGGTGGTTCCTGTCCTCCTTCCACTTCAGAGTACAACATAGGTCCGGAATCAAGCATGGCAATGCGGATGGCCTGTCAAGGGTGCACTGTTTGCCAACCCAAGTAGCCCAACCCCTTAGTGTTGAGCTTGGGGGGGAGGGGATATGTGATAAACTAAGGACAGACAGCTGCAGGGGAGGGGGTAGAAAACAGTCCCAGAAGGTTAAAAGGCCCTCCTCCCTATCAACTGAGGGGGGTAACTACAGGTCAATTAGGATCAGCTGAGAGGGAGTTACCTGAGGTCAATTAGGATCAGCTGATTCCAACTAAAGGCTGCCTGAGACCTTTTTAAACCCTCCCCTGTTGGGAGAAGAGGGGGAAGAGAGAGAGAGAAGGAGTCATACCGCCAGTAGGTTAGGAGCAGTGAGACAGCGAGCATCACCAGGAGAGGAGGCTGCATTCCCTCCCATAAGGGAGAAAACCAAGCCCAAAAGACTGGTGGAGAGAAGGAACGGACTTCCCCTGTGCAACCAAGAGGGACTGTTTTACCCAGGCCTGTCTCACCAAGGCTAAAAGCAGCGGAGGCTGGTGAGACCGAGAAGGTGCCTTGCCACAAGAGTTAATACAAAGCTTTAAAATAAACTACGGAGGGGTATATTCTGGCTTTGCTTACACCGATATAATCCCCACGACATCAGTGAGGATTACATCGCTGTAACTGAGGGAAGAATTTTACCCTAAATTATTTAATATATTGTGGGTGGGATTTTCAAAACCAATTAGTGTTGATCCAATACTGTTTCCGTTGAAGCCAAAGAGAGTTTTACCATTGACTCAATGAAAGCAAAGTTAGGCTATCACTGAGTGCTTTGAAAAGCCCACCCTACATATATTCAGGGAGAAAGTCTTTTAAGTACTGATTTAACAGTAGCAATAGCATCTACTAGACAAATCTCTTTGAGGAGGCATTCCTATCAATCAATCAATCAAAAATAAATAGAGGTAGGTGAGAAGAAGCCTGATACTTTAAGTGAATGAATAACTGATAGAGAGGGACAAACAGCAATTCTGGAGTCAAAGGTAAAGACTATACTTCACAATGTACATAAATCGGCTCCCAAAGATTTTAAGTCTCATTCTTACTTTCCAAGGCATCCACTGTAAGTAAGTGGAGAATACTGAGGACGATGGAAAATTAACTAAGCAGAATAATTAGAACACCTAGGATCATTTTATTACCAAGTCCTTGGCTTTAACAACTCGGCCACATGGTGCACATCCCTAATTAACATTAATGGAGAAATTCAATGTGATAAAAAAATTCCAACCTCTTTTTTTAACCCGCAATGGAGATTTCCACTGTCTACCAATTAGAAGCATCTTAATCCACTTACATGCCTCCTAGAAGGCTTAGCATGCGGCAAGTGTGTATTGCTGCACTTGCTCTTATACTTCATTGCTTTGACTTTTATTTATTTATTAACTTTTTCTGTTTTATAATCTTTTGGGCCTAGATATTAACTTGCTTTGCCCAATGAGCAGTAGGATAGGAGGGGAGGGGTTAGTGGTTTCCTACAACCCTACAGTTAAGGTGACCATATTTTCTAAAAGTGAAGATGGGACACCGCGCGGGGCCTGAGCCACTCACTTAAGTCCTGCCCCGCCCTGCACCTGGGGCTGGCTTGCTCCCACCCCACCCCCACCACAAATGGGGCTGGCCCCTCCCCTGTCCCCCACCCCTCCACGCATGGGGCTGAACTGAGTTGCTGGCCCAAACCCTGCCTCCCCCATATGCAGGGCTCTCAGCCAAGCCCAGCCTGCTCCCCACGTGGGGTTGGTGTCACTCCTCGCCTGAGCCCTGCTGCCCCTGCCCTGTCTCCCCCCACACACACACGGAGCTGGCACTGCTGCTCACCCGAGCCATGCCTACCCCCCACCTCCACGCCCCTGGCATCACCGCTCGCTGGAGTCCTGTTCTGCCTCCCTGCACCTCCCATTGCCACTCGCCCCTCCCACATTCCTCTGTACCCCACTAGGGGTGCACGCCCTACTTTGTTGGCAAAAGTGGGCAGTTGTCCCGTTTGCTCTCGGACAAATGCTCACTTTTGCCAAAAAAAGTCAGGACGGCCGGAATGGGGCTTAAAAAAGGGACTGTCCCAGTTGATACAGGACATATGGTCACCCTACCCTATATGTAGCCTTTGCCCAATGTACAGTAGAACTATATTTCTTCCAGTTTGAGGTTAGCCAGGCATATCGTTTTTAAGATATGGAATTTTTAAAAAGCAAAAACAAATCCATTTTCTAAATTGCGCTACATTTGTCAATTCAACACAAAACAGCTTATTATAGAGACTGCAGGTTTCTCATAGGCAGAGTTTCTCAGTAAGAACTAATGCAAAGGACCATTTTTAATTATTTAGGGTCAAATGATAAAGTTTTCAAATATATTGTAAGTTCCATGAGAAGCTTTACAGATGTTATAAATAGCGTGAAGTGTGGCTGTAGAACTTGTAATTTCTGTGACTTCTGTAAGTACAGTTCATGGACTGTACAAGTCTTGTGGCATGGTGAGTAAATCTGATTCATGTGATCAACAATTTTAACTGTTGGAACCACCGTGAAGCCCCCTGTAAAGGTTACAATTGTCTCCACTGCTTAGCAAACCTGGATTCTAGCCCCAGTTCTGTCACAAGCTCATTATGCGACTAAGAAAGTCACTTATTGTCTCTGGGTGGGAATTGCAAAAGCACTTCAGGGAGTTGGGAGCATAAGTCCCACTGAAAATAAAATGCACTTGTGTTCCTAACTCCCTGAGGTCCTTTTTTTGAAACTTTAACCCTCTGTGCCTCAGTTTTCCCCAGTGTAAAATATTGATAGTTAATTACAATGGAGAGCAGAGTTAGACCAATACTGAGCACTTTTGGAAATCCAATCCTCAATGTTCACTGCAAATCTTCCACAAATTACAATAGTGTAATCTGAGTTGGCTCTTGCTGAGGACAAGAAACCTCTGCTAACAGCTGTTCCTATTCCCAGAGTTATTCCCAAAACTGAATCCAAGTGAAGGGAAAACCTGGTCTTTGTTCTGCGGACCTCTTCTCCTATATCCCTATTAAAAGGTCAGAAATCTTCTTATTGAAAATGCCATAATGTGATAAGATGTGCATTTTTTTTAATTACTTCCAGCCTCATCACTACTTTGGTGACATGGGAGATAAATTGCTGTATTTCCTGAAAACATGGGCTTCCGAATAGCGTGGCCGCTTGCTGTGGCCGCTTGCAACCTATTTTGGGATATAAGTGTGAAATGTGTTCCGTAACTCTACATACAATTCACACAATCAGAAAGTCTATTCATGTACTCTGCCTCACTCACATACAGATGAGAAATGAAGGAGCACTTCAGAGATAAAGCACAGCTGGCATCAGCTTCTTGCTGACCTTCCCATCTCTGTAAAGTGAGGGCCACGGTGAATATATGACCAATCTTGGTCTTTTTTATTAAACTAATTTTAGTCATTTTAGGGCTGAAGACCTGCCTTTTCGCTTGAGAAGGCCCATCCCTGCTGAGAGTGACTCTCTGTGTCAGCAGCAGGAGGCAGGGCTAGAAGCAGCCTCCTGAAAAGAGAATACAACAAGCTATTATTGCTTTATACAGGAACATCCACAGCCTCAGGTTGTGCAAAGGCAAAAGGAACACTTGTTTCTCCCTTCCCAATTTGCCTCCTCCAGCCTATCTATTTAAGATACTTATATGGCCCCCATCACTGAGCACCTCATAATCTTTAGTGTATTTATCCTCACAACATGAGGTGGGGAAATGCTATTATTCCATTTTACAGATGTGAAACTACTAAGTGACTGGTGGCAGAGCAGAAAAGCAAATCCAGGTCTTTCAAGTTCTAGGCTACCCCCCTTAAACACTGAACCATTCTTCCTTTCCCATCCAATCTCCAAATAATTTGGTGGTCACAACAGGGTAGAAGGACTCAGGGAGAAACACTCCCTCTTTCCCATCCAGGCAGGCTAGCTGCAGAGAGGCATTTATGCCTCCACCCTGAGATAGTTGGAAAGCTAGGCTGGAGAGTAGAAGTACCAGAGCCAGTGTCATGGCAGGCAGGCAAGCAGAGAAATTTGCCTTGAATGGTGAGCTCCTTCCCACACCCCCTTCAAAGTTCTTGTCCAGACTCAGTTGAACTGCCACAAGGCGGAAGAAGACCTACTTTGCGGGTCACTTCCTACACACACTTACACATAGGTCATTGTCTGACAATGGTGGGAATTCAGCAGCCTTGCCCAGAGAGTGAGACAGGGCTGGGGGGAAGAGATTGACAAGTGATTCCTGCCTTCTAGAGACAGATGAGAAGACAACCTGGAATACAGCTCAAGTCCCCAAAGCAGTATGTTAATTTTTGTTTTTCAAAATTAGTTATCTATTTGCCACGATGATCATCATTTTTCAGAAAAGTCAGGTCAACAGGTCCAGCCACCAGCCATTTAAGAAGAGAAAAATGTCAGTCATGTTCTCCAAACTCTCCAATTAGCAGGACCCACTAAAGCATGGCAGTTACTGTGCAATGAAGGATAGAGTCTCATAAGTTTCTTCTGATGCACCAAGTTCTGCCCTCATTTAAAATCCTGTGCAGCCCCTATTGACCTCAGTGGAGCTACATCATCGACAATTCAAGAGAGATGTTGATAAATTGGAGAGGGTTCAGAGAAGAGCCAAGCGAATAATTAAAGGATTAGAAAACATGGCTCATAGTGATAAAGTCAAGAAACTCAATCTATTTAGATTAGCAAGGAGAAGGTTAAAGGGTGACTTGATTACAGTCTATAAGTACCTACACATGGGTTACAAATATTTGATAATGGGCTCTTCAGTCTAGCAGACAAAAGTATAACAATAGCTGTTGAAGTTAGACAAATTCAGACTGGAAATAAGGTACACTTTTAACAGTGAAGGTAATTACTCATTGGAACAATTTACCAAGGGTTGTGGTGGATTCTTCATCAACATGGATGGATGTTTTTCTAAAAGATCTGCTCTAGGAATTATTTGGTGGGGGGGAGGAGGAGGTCCTATGGCCTGTGTTAAACAGGAAGTCAGACTAGATGACCACAATGGTCTCTTCTGGTCTTGGAATCTATACTTCTGAATTCTACTTCATTCTGAGGGGGGCATCACTCATTTTAGTTTGAAAGTTACCTTCATGAATTTGGTCTACTCACTGTTATTGTTGATTATTTCCATTAGAAACAAAGAATCATGACTGTGTGATTATAGGAAAAGTTATTTACACTGACAGGACACATCTCACAGCATTTTTGGTTTCCTGCATGAATATTTTATTTTTGTGTCTCCATGGCTTAGGTCTTTATCGCATCTTGTGTCCCACATCTGGCCCTTGACAGGTTGATATGAACTGCATGGGGAGTGATTTTTTTAAAAGAGCTCCAGAGGCAATCTTGGCAATTATAGGCCAGTAAGCCTAATTTTAATACCAGGCAAATTGGTTGAAACTATAGCAAAGAATGGAATGATCAGACACACAGATAAACACAATATGTCGGGGAAGAGTCAATATGACTTTTTTAAAGGAAAATGATGCCTCACAATTCTATTTGAATTCAGTGAAGGGGTCAACAAACATGTGGACAAGAGTGATCCAGCACCCAAACTTGGACTTTCAGGGTCGGTATACAGCAAATAAAAACCCGCAGCTGGCCCGAGCCAGCTGACTCAGGCTCAGGCTGTGAGGTGTTTCACTGCTGTGTAGACTTCCGGACTCGGGCTGGAGCCGGGGGTTTTGACCCTAATTTTATGCCTTTGGTTATGTAGTTACTGTACATAGATGTAGTTACATGTGACCTGTAATTATTAAAATGTAAAATGCAATTAAATAATTAGTTTATGTATATAAATAGAGCCATATTGTGTCATTGGTTTTAAATAGGAATCCCCATTAACTCAAATGGGGAGTTCTGTTTAATAACTGATGGCAAAATATAGCTCACAATACAGAACCACATAAGTTTGACACATAAAATATGCTTTTTTGAATATTAGCCTGAATTACTAGCAATGATCCTATCACTGTCTAGTATTTAAACTTGGTAAAGAGCAACAATAATATTTTCAGATTATGACAGTACTTATTTGATTGGTGCCATGTACTTAAACAGAACAGAAGGTTTAGATCAAAAATAGACTAAATAGACCATTTTCCACACCAATACTGGAACAGCAAAAATAATGCCCAGAAATATCCTTCCACTTCCAGATGACCTACCATGTCAACAGAACGGTAAGTCAAATGATCAAACCAAAATACCAGACAATCTCTAAGTTTCAACAACAAAATATAGGTTTCCAGAGTTTAATTTATCAAGCCAGTAAAATAAAGACCAGAGCCTTTATAATCAGAAGAAAATAAGTAGGGAACATAGATTGTAGAGGAATTTGTAACAAGTTTTCTTTTTTAAAGAGATCACAAGAACTTTAAGGAAAAAGTATAAAAATTAAGATTTTGTAATGAAAATAGCTGTGCATCCTTTTTGTTAATATTTGAGATTTTTTTGATCACTCCTTCCTAGTACAGATATTTATGTTTGTTGGCTGTAGTGAAAAAAAAATTGTTTTAGATTGATCCCAAAAGAAATTTTTCAAAAAACCAAAAAGTTGAAGAAAAATTTCATTTTGGGTTGACTAAATGTTTCATTAAATCAAAATGAATGTTTATTTTTAAAGAGAGATTAAAACTCAAAACTAAGTAAATTTCAAAATAAAATTGAAATGATTTGTTTCAAAAATGTCAAAGTTTCTATTTTTTCAGAATTTATTTTAACTTTTTTTGACTAAAACAATTCAACAACTTCAATAGAAATTTGCGAACTATTTCAGTGAAAAAACTTTCAGACAAAAAATGTTGCCCAGTTCTACTCCTTATTGAAAATAAAGATGTATATTATTTCCAAGGTCAACATCAAAATTTAAACATCTTGCTACCTTGTGCCCCCGTTCCCGTCTGTTGTATCCACCTATTTTCTCTAGACCAGCGGTTCCCAAACTTGTTCCGCCGCTTGTGCAGGGAAAGCCCCTGGCGGGCCGGGCCGGATTGTTTACCTGCTGTGTCCACAGGTTCGGCCGATCGCGGCTCCCACTGGCCGCAGTTTGCTGCTCCAGGCCAATGGGAGCTGCTGGAAGCGGTGGCCAGTACGTCCCTCGGCCCGCGCCGCTTTCAGTGGCTCCCATGGGCCTGGAGACGCGAACCGCAGCCACTGGGAGCCACGATCGGCCGAACCTGTGGATGCGGCAGGTACACAAACCAGCGCGGCCCACCAGGGGCTTTCCCTGCACAAGCGGCGGAACAAGTTTGGGAACCACTGCTCTAGACTTATAGTTAGATTGTAAGCTCTTTGAGAAGGGGCCAACTTTTTGTTCTGTTTGTACAAATCTAGAAAAATGGAGTTCTTGTTCAGGGCTCCTATGTACTATGGCAATACAAATAGCAAACAACTAGTAAATAAATAATACTAGTTGGGCACTGTAGCAAGGTGCTGCAGAGCCCTCTTGGCTCCTGCCCCTGCTGTGCTGACAACGTCTCTCAGAGACCCTGGAGTTCAGTAACCACTGGTGCTGTTTATTTACAGGTTGTGCTCCCACCATCTTCTAAGCATACACAACTTGGATTCTAGTGTCTGCCCCTAGGAAGAAGGCAATATCCCTCTGCCTTCACTCAGGACCCCTCCGGTTTCTTTCCTCCCAGCTTTTATGTAGCCCTAGGCTAACTGGGCAGGCAGCTGTCTCCCATTCACCAATTAGGCGCAGGTTTTCGCTAGCCAGCTACAATTTACTTCCCTTAACAGGAGCTGGCATGACAGAAGGCTGAGTCAGCAGTTCTTGCCCAGCACTAAATGTTGTAGTTTCATAAAGGTAAAAAAAACTCGGTAGTTTAGAGTAATTATGCATCAGTCGAGAAACAAAGTAAAAATTATGCCCAGATAATTGTCACTTGATATCTTTAAAGAGTAATAAAAACAAAATGTCCAATGCCTGATTCTCCTCTCATTTACACAAGTGTAAATTGTGAGTAACCCATTTAAATCAATGGGGTTACGTCAATATAAGTGAGAGTAGAATCAGCTATTCATTTATTATACATCAGAATTATTCTCAGATATCAGAATAGCATTAAAGATCTGAGTCAAAAATGAGTGCGTTTGGTTTGATGCTAATGGGCATCTTTAACTTGAAAGATTAATATCCAGTAATTCTGGTTCTATTATTCACCTAAAAGATATTTGGATTCATTCCAAATTCAGAATCTTAAATGTGATTTAGTGACATAAAACTGCCTCACTGTCCAGTTTAGGTTTAACAAATAAATATTCTGTAACCAACATTCAGTTACAGAAACTGGTATTTTGCAGTTGTGCACAATGTACTCAAGTAATGTTATTTACATTGCTAAGTTTTTAAGAACAGGAATGAAAACCTATTGTTATACTCAAGACAATTCCCATTGGATTGGAATAAAATCTTTAATTAATTGAACTTCATGAGTATGTTAAACATTTGGAATGAACTAATGCCAGTTCACCATAACCACCCAGCCACTCAAAAAACCAACCCCGAAGTATACCAAGTGTTCAGTAACACAGCTCTGAGCAATAGTAATATGGGTAGCAGTAGTAATATGGGTAGCAGTAGAAAATTGATGTGTACAACTAGTATATTATGAAGTCCAAAGCTATTCTCCACTGGCTGGTATCGTGTATAGTCAGTTACACCTATGTAATTTTAATGCAACCTGAGATTAAAAGGCTGATTCAGAATTCCGGCATCATCCTTCAAAAGCAAACATGCTCAGGAGATCAGAGTTTAATTCCTGGTTCTACCACAGCTTTTCTGTGCGATCTTGGAAAAAATAATCTAATCTCTCTTTGCCCCAGTTCCTCGTCTGGGAAATCGTGACAGTAATAGTTTCCATCTCCCACCTGTCTGTCTTGTCTTCAAAATGATAATTCACAGATTTTAAGGCCAGAAGGGAAAATTATGATCAGCTTGTCTGAGCTTCTACATAACATGTGCCACAGATTTCACTCTATGACTCCAGCATCAGGGCCATAACTTCTAACTGAGCTAAAGCAAACCTTTTAGAAAGACATGCATGCAATCTTGATTTAAAAACATCATGTGGCAGAGAATCCATCACATCCAATGTTCCAAAATTGTTCCAATGGTGAATCACCCATGCTGTTAATAATTTGTGCCTAATTTTTGGTCTGCATTCGTCTATCTTCAGTTTCCAGCCATTGGATCTTGGTAAGCATTTACAGTCATCTACTATCAGAAATCTTATCCCTATGTAGGTACTTCTAGGTTGTAATGAAATCTTCCCTCAACCTTCTCCTGGTAAACTAAATAGATTGAGCTTCTTCAGCCTCGTATTGTAAAGGCAGGCTTTCTGAAACATTGAATCATTCTTGTAGCTCTTTTCAGAACCCTTTCCAATTGGTCAGCCTCCTTTCTAAAGCATTGACACCAGAAGTGGAATCAGCATTCCAGTAAGCTTTCATACTATGATGTTGTATAGTGCCTAGACTAATGGAACTCTGATCTTGGTTGGCACTCTAGGCATAACTGCAGTACAAATAATACCACCATTTGACTGTTGAAGACTCTGTAATTGATCTCAGCTACCTTAGAACCATCATCCTGTAGCACTGCTGAGCAGCATAGCTAGGCTGGAAGGGGGAAATGTTCATCTCCCTTTGAAGTGCCACCAATAGCACTCCTCTATTGGCAAGATTTCAAAGAGAAACAACTGCTTTCTTCTGCAGCCCAGTCACAATGTCCTGCAGCAATTTAGAGGAATCAGGCCTACTCTGAAGTCTTATGAAGCTGAACTGTGAGGTGTTTTAAAGAAGGGGAGTGTGGGTATTATCCCTATATTCATTGTATTAAGTAGGCTTTAATACTCCTGGGGGAATTCTGCACCACTGCACCTGCACAGAATTTATGTCCCCTGCAGAAAAATGACTTTCTGACGGGGAAGCAAAGGGAAGCCACAAGAGCAGTCATGCGACCTTCCCCAGCAGTATGTTTCAGATGCCCAGGGCAGCCGGCAGAGAGGTAAATCACTGCAGGGCAGTGGGTGGGACTGGGGAAGACCTGGCTGGTGGCTCCTACCCTGCCTGGGCTCAGTTTCTAGTTCCGGCTGGGCTGGAGAGGACAGGACTTCCTCTTCCCCAGTATGACATCCAGGGCCATGTCAGACCCACCCCCAGATTTCTTCCCCAGTTGTAGGAAGCTCTGCAAACTCCGCCCCACCCCCGTGCTTCCTGCACCCATCGCTCCTCAGCTACAGGGGGAGGGATCCCTGTACAGGGAGCTGCTCCCGCATCCGTCCAACCTCTGTGCATCCAGCCCCCCTCATACCCAGACCCTTTCACTGAGCCTCACCCCCCGGCACCCAGAACCCCCCCCCCCAGATAAGCCCCATTCCCCCTGCCCCTGGACCACCCCAAGGAGTCACCCACACCTGGATCCCCACCCTACCGAGAACCAACCAGCTGCACCTGTAACCCTACCCCACTGAGTCCCACTCCCCCAGCATCTGAACACCCCCCCCACACACACACTGAACTGCCCACACCTAGACCCTCTCCTGTTGAGCCCCAACCACCTTCACCTGGACCCCCCTGCAGAGTTCCATTACCGTTGCACCCAGAACCCCCCACAACAAGCCCCTGTGCATCCAGATCCCCCCCACACCCGGATCCCTCACTAAGCCGCCCACACCCAGATTGCCCCACTCAGAAGCCTCTCAACCCACACCTGGACCCCCTGCACTAAGCCCCTCCGCATTTGGATCCTGCCTTGCTGAGCCTGCCTGCCCACACCTGGTGCACCTGGCATGAGGGAAGCAGGGCCCAGGGGTGTTTATGGGGCAGGCCCGGTCCTTGCACCGTGTCAGGGTTGAATGCAGCCTCACCATTGAATCCGTGTCCCGGGGACGGCAGGAGCTGCACAGTGATCTTCAACCTCTGTGCAGCCAGTGGCCTGTGATCCTCAATGCCATGCTGGAGATTCCACATTTATTTGACAAATAAAATTTGCAGAATTTTAAAATATTGTGCGCTGAATTTTAATTTTTTGGCACAGAATGCTGTCAGGAGTAAAGGCTTTAAGAAGGAAAATGGAATAGGAAAGAAGATACTAAAGTTTCTTCTCTCTTTCCGTGTGTGTGTGTGTGTGTGTGTGTGTGTGTGTGTGTGTGTGTGTGAATCCATCTAGTGGCTGTAGATACTTTCCTCTATTTTAAGGTCTCAGCTGTGCACCACTGGGAAATGGTCCTCAGCTGTGACATCAAAAGAGGTCCAACTGGCCAGTGTCCAGAGTCAGACCCTAATATTCTGTCATCCTGCCTAATGCTGTTGTGATACCAATTAACCATTGGAAATATGACAAGCCTGAAACTTATTAACTGTTATAATGATTGAGACATATGATTTCTGTGCTGTGGGAAAGTCCAGCGCTGGACTGAAATAACGCATGGTATGCTTGGCTAACTGCCTGAAGTGAAGAAATCGTAACACATTGTGGGATACTGATTAAAAAGTTTATATGTTTTCTAACAAGGAGTGGTTTGACCAAGAACTAGATGTCAGTGGTTCTGTATGGTTGGTTGGTTTTTTAAAAGTCAGAACAGTCCAGCCAGGATAAGATAGTGAAATAATTGCTCTGTGTACTACAGACAATATACAGAATTTGTGATGATATGACTAGTGCAAAAAACCCCAGAACAGATGTTTACAGTCTGGATTTAAAAAATAATTGCTCATGCGTGTTTCCTATAGCTATATTCCAGATTCATTTTAACAGCATCTCCTTCATCTCATCTGGACTGAATTTCAACCCCTTGCTATTGTTTTTGCCAGGCAGGGTGACAGCACAATCTGTACAGCTTTGTATTGTCCACAACACTAAAGACACTGCAGGCCAAACCATCTCATTATCTCCCCTTCTCCCCTGTTGCCTCACAACCCTGATGAGCAAGAGGAGTGACAAAAGAATGTAGGACTCCACATGACAACCTTCAGGGAAGATAAGCAATTGCCCAACACCACCCTCCAGGATCCATCTAAGAGGAAAGAACAGAACCTCTGTAGTGTGATTCCATCTACGCCTGCCAGGATTCATGGGCAACTCATTAAAACCTCATGGTCAGTGATATCAAAGGCTGCTGACAGCTCTAAAAGACCCAGCATGTATGGATGGTAGTCTGTCGTGAGGACGATATCAACTATCAATGAGATTAGCCCGTCTCTGTCTGTTTCCCAAATATAGTCTTTCTTCATTGTTACAAGGTAAAATTACCTAGGCACTGAACAACACAGATACAGCAGGTTTCTCAGCCACTGGTAAGATGATCTCAGCTACTTTTAGAACTATTCACCAAGTGGTGGAGCAGAGGGGAGAGAGACACACTTTCGTATATTTTAAAATTTGACATCAGCATCAAGATATATTCAATTAAGGTGTCATGTCTCATCTCAAGTGGAAAAACAAAGGTAAAAAGCCAAGTGGTACAATAGCATTTAACAGCTGATAATAGTGTTTCTGCTTGATTTGGTGTAATTACACAGATTGAACATGCTCTGTGTTACAGGCAACCATTAATTATCTGTTCTCTAATCTAAGTATATATTTTTCCTCAGATTTTTTTTTTTATGGTTAAGGTCCAAATAAAAGTATTGCACATAGAAGTTAAAAAACTACTCCTCTCCCCACACCCAGCAACTTTTTATTGTTGCTTCCTTTACTGCAGACATTCAGTTTCAATACTGATATATTTGACAGTACCTATGTGACATCTCACGCAAGACCTAAGTGAAAATACCAAATATTTATCACAATATTTCATAAGAAAATATTTAAAATTACATACTGAGCCATTTCATGCCCCCTCCTAAATGCTCCTTTTTGCACTGAAACACATAAAATTTTGATATATCAAGCTTTCCAAGGAGACAATTGATGATCATAAAAAATAAATCCCTAACCTTGAAAGGTTCACTAGAGCCCAGAATATTTTTTCAAAAAATAGTGTGGTTTTGAGGTCTTTGGATTTCACTGAGAATATTTCATACAGTACTCTCACACCTTTATACAGGTCAACAAACAAAGAAAAAACAATCACCTTTAATCACATTTGTTATATATTTTGACCCTTCAGACTTTGATTCCCTGCCTTTGAAATGTTTGTTTATAATAATGGGGACATATAAATGATTATCACAGTTATGTGGAATAGTTATCTACTGAAGTAGACCTTTGCAGGGGATGCACACAAGGGTGCTGGTTGGACTTATACAAATACTAACCCTTATAATATATGTGGAAATATAACGGGGAATTCTAAGAATAAAAGATGTTTAGATATGAATGTACAATCCTTTGAAGTGAAGGAACATTTTGGACCTCATTTACTTGACAGAGTAGCCGTGATGAAGTAAACAGTTATTGTTAGGCAGCAGAGATAATACAGTGTAAAACAATCCTGAAAATCTATTAACAAAAGTTTACACACTCAGTTACTCAGAATAAAGAGCTAACTATAAAGTCAAACAAAGGAGAACCATGGGGATTTTTGCTTTAAAACCCTTATATGGTGTAGCCCAGAGGCTTTACTTGTTTATAAACACATTTTAGAGACTATGTCCTTGATACCACAATACAGAGTGCAGGCTATCTACCACATCTGTACAGAGGTCCTTTAAAGTAAACGGGCTTTGTATAGGCACATCAGTCCATCTCCATGCTCTACAATACAGAATCACAGCCTATGTCGTTCCTGGGAATGAGGTTGCCTGCTCTTTTTAAAGTTGAGACATGCCAGAATTAAAATATTTGCTGTCAATACTTAATGATAATCCAAAAATAACCACATATTTGTGAACACTGTTGTGTGATCATATCATGACAGTAAGTACAGTAACACCTCTAGAGTGGCACCTAAATCTGAGGTGCTGAGGGTGTTAGAAATGTCAAAGATATAAATAGAGTGGTACTACCTTCACTATAATCTCAGCCTATCAGTAATTCCAGTGCCGACCTCCTTTGAAGAACAGTGCTTAAGGAAACGGTCCTCACAGAAATAAATGTTTCGGCAGGATTCTGATACCGTCATGATCTGGCCACAACAATTTTTGTAAGTCTCCTGGAACACAACTATGTTAATTCATTTTGAAAAGCCAGTGCATGCGTCTGACACCGTCCGCACTGCTTCTAACTGTGCATGTGTGCAATGTGGTGTCTGTTGTTCAAATCATTACACAGAGAAGCCAGTTCCTCTTCTTGTTTCTTTTTACATGTCAACTGCTCTCTTCATTCTAATTGTTATTTTGGGTGTGCATGTGCCTGTTACAAACCCATTTATTCAAAGTGAACACTTTGAGGAGAAACAGCTCCAGTCCCCAGCCTATGAAATCTATGTCCCTGCCTATGGATACAATTCCTACTGTGCTGTTATTTATACTCAGTAAAACACAACAAATTCCCATCAACATTCTTGGGCAATGTAGCCTCTAGAGGCTTTCTGTGTCATTGTGTTCCGCTTAGCTCTAAATCTGTATTCCCATATAGATTTAACATGAGAGCCAGGAAGATTTCAAAGTCTCAGTCACTGTGATATTTAAGTACTCCACTGGGTACAAAAGTATTGCTGATCCGTTTATTGCTTTGTAATGACCTACCACAAAAAGATGTTCCTTGGGGAAACAACTCCCCCCCCCCTTCCATTTCAAAATGTGAAAAATCCTACTTCTTTTCCCACTAGACAGATAATAACTGGCACAGTAGTAAATATTGCACTAAACTCTTATGCTAGTCAGAATATACACTTCCGTTTATTTTAATTTTTGTTTTAAAAATTACACAAGCTCAAATAATGGTTTCTTTACTCTTATATTGTAAATCATGCGCCAGAGCCTCATCTAATTTAGGCTGGTCTATCTCCAGAGTAGCTACACCATAGTCAGTGAGCCTGACTCCCCACTACTTTGCACTTTCATAGATACAGAGAGTTTAAGGCCAGAAGGGACCATTAGATTATAAATCACAGGTCATTGCATTTTACCCAGTTACCTCTATATTGAGCCCAATAACTTATCTTTGGCTGAAGCACACTTTCCTGAAAGGCATCCAGTCTTGATCTGAAGACCTCAAAAGTTGGAGATTCCCCCCACTTCCCTTCGTAGTTTTGTTCTAATGGTTAATCACCCTCACTTTTAAAAATTTGTGTCTGTTTCTAATTTGAATTTGTCTGGCTTCAGCTTCCAGCAACTGGTTCTTGTTTTGCCTTTTCCTACCAGATTAAAGAGCCTTTTAGTTCCTGGAGTTGTCTCCCAGTGAAGGTTCTTATACACTGTCACCTCTCAACCTCCTTTTTGATCAGTTAAACCAATTGAGCTCTTTAAGTCTCTCACCATACAGCATTTTCTCCAGCCCTTGAATCATTTTGTAGCTCTTTTCTGCACCCTCTCCAGTTTTTCAATATCCATTTTAAAATGTGGATTCCAGAACTCGACACAGTATTCCAGTACTGGTCTCACCAGTGTCCTATACAGAGGTAAAATCACCTCCTTACTCCTGCTTCCCTGTTTATACATATTTGTATATTAACTTACACATGTGCAAAACAGAGTGCAACAAAGGTGTAAAGTCTTTAATCAGTGTCAGATTCATGGCTGCACTGGTCCTAAGGCCACTGCAAGGACAGAGGAAAGGCAGCACATATCTCCCCCATTCCGGAGCTGTTTACCCACCCCACGCCCCACTGCAGACTTAGGCTTTGTCTACCTTCAGGGCCGGCTCCAGGCACCAGCTTAACAAGCAGGTGCTTGGGGCGGCCAAGGGAGAGGGGCGGCACCTGCGGCAATTCGGGGGCAGCAGGTCCCTCACTCCCTCTAGGAGCGAAGGACCTGCCGCTGAACTGCCGCCGCCGATCGCGGCTTTTTTCTTTTTTTTTTTCCAATTGCCGCCGCTGATCGCAATTGCGATCGTGGCTTTTTTTTTTTTTTTTTTTTTTTTT
>NW_020664439.1:22377756-22418452 GCF_002925995.2 Terrapene triunguis
GGAGCCGGCCCTGTCTACATTAGCACTTCTGTTGGTAAAACTTTTGTCAGTCGGGGTGTGAAAAAACACATTCCTGGCCAACATAAATTTCACCAACAAAAGCTCCGGTGTGGACAGTGCTACATCGGTGGGAGACACTCTCCTGCCAACATAGCTACCACAGCTCATTGAGGGTGCTTTAAATATGCTAGGAGAAGAGCTCTCTCTCCCATTGGCATAGAGCAGCTACACTGTAAGGCAGGAATCGGCAACCTTTGGCACGCGGCCCATCAGAGAAATCCGCTGGCGGGCCAAGACAGTTTGTTTACTTGCAGCGTCTGCAGGTTCAGCTGATCGTAGCTCCCACTGGCTGCAGTTCACTGTTCCAGGCCAATGGGGGCTGCGGGAAGCGATGGCCAGCACATCCCTCGGCCCGCGCCGCTTCCTGCAGAGGTGTCCCTAGCCTCTGTTTGTCAGAGAGTGGTGATGGACAGCAGGAGAGAGATCACTTTATCATTACCTATTAGGTTCACTCCCTCTGGAGCACCTGGCATTGGCCACTGTTGGTAGACAGGATACGGGGCTGGATGGACCTTTGGTCTGACCCAGTACGGCCATTCTTATGTGTCTCTAATAATTTATTATGTCAGTATGACTGCACAGTATAATTAATCCATTCATTTTTCTTACATATCAAAGTCCACCATTCCCCAATCATGTCTGGACATGCCCTAGGCTATTATTTTGTATTATTCTTTTTAGTGCTTTTATTTTACTAAAGAACTCACTATCACTCCACTTTTCATGTGGCCTGCTCACAGAGTTGGTGTCATACATCTGGAGCTCCCCAATGCAGGAAATATTGTGCCTCAGTCTGAAACATCTTCCTACCAACAGATAAAGCTTCAAGCTCAACACTAAACACTAAGACTATGACAAAAGGGACACTTTACATCCAAAATTGAAGTATATCACCTGGGCTTCCCATACAGATTAAAGTAGACCACAGTGTATCCCTTTTAACATATGATGAAACAGAGTTGTAGAGTCTGGATATGGATCCAATCTTCTTCAAATTTCAGGGTGTTCACATGCAGAGTTTTGGTTCCAGGACTATTTTTAATATTAATACCTGTTATACATATACATGCATATAGATACTAAGCATGTGCAATAAAAGCAATCCAAATATCTACCTGTTTTTTTTCTAATAATGCATGTAATGAATAACTAGTATAGTTTGTTTATTAATTTTTAAGCATGATTCCACACAGGAAATATGAATGTGAGACTGTATTAGTAGGTTTGTTCTAACCTTAGGTGATGGTAGACTGTGCAATTCTGGTTGTGGTTGCAAGTGGTTTGATTAGCCCATCTCAGCTGTGCACTACAAGTGAACAGTAACCTATATTTTATTGCTCAGTTTGCTTCCTAATGCATCATTCTGTCCTGGGAGAGGGCAGGGATTCTTTCTTGATTCTAGAAGGCAATTATCTCTATACCCTGAAGCCGAAAGAAAGTTACAAAAATAAAAATCATGACAGATGCTTGCTCTGAATGTAAGTGGTGACATAGAACAGATCCCAAATTAATTTTATCCAGAATTTCAGTTCTCCAAAAGTTTTTTTTTAAAACCAACCCTTTATTTTGGTTTGTCCAGCACACATCACTAGAGAGAGAAAAATAATATCTACGAAGTGCACAAATGCACTCTCCAAACAGTCATCCAAGCCAGAACTGGACACACACACAAGAGTGCCATAAATTTAATATCACTAGATTAATATCCCCAGATGCACAGCAAAGTACATAACTCAAAACAGAGAAGCAGATAAACAAAAACAAAAAAAATTGCAGTAAATATTCAGGTTTAGTAAAGGCCAGTGGCCAAGAATGATGAAGGACACTGTATCTCTCTCAATAGCGACAAAAGTCTGTCCTGCATCCCAGTGTCAGGCCTTAAGAATTCTGTAAATGAGTGGGGCCTCACCCTAGAATCATTGACTTCAGTGGGAGTTTTGACTTCAACAAGAGAAGCAGTGGGCCTTTGGAGTCTTTGATTCACATGCCCATGGAAAACAAGAAGGGGATGATATTGCAATATATGATCTTACTCAACATTTTATTAGAACAAACTGCTTGTCAGATAATTTTTATCCATCCTAAACTAATTATCAGGAATCTTTTAAATAAAAATCCATTTTGGCCTTAAAATATCACGGAAGTGCCAAATTATGTTAAGCTGGAAGCAGTAGGACTGGACAATCAGTCCCCAAACTTCAATTTAACTCTGTTCTCTGTAAAAATATGTTTACTATATTTCTTTTTTGGCTTTTTCCACTTGCCCCAGGGTGAAAACACTGGCAATACTAAAATATGCCAAAGGGCAAAGCAGTTTGTACAGATATGAAACATTTGTTACATATACACAGGGCCATCCCTAGACATTTTGGTGACCTATGCAGCCCCCTCCCTGTGGGGGGGGGCTGGCCCCAGGCCTCCTTTGGAGGGAGGGCTGCACCCAAGGTCTGTGGGGGGGCAGGAGGGAAACTACCTCCGCAGCACGAGTCGGCAGAGCAGACCGGGTTGGGGCCAGGTCGCTCCACTTCCTGCCACCCAGTGATTGCAGGGCGGGCCCGACCCCGCACTCACGGGGCGGCAGGAAGTGGAGTGACCCGGCCCCAGCCTGCTCCGCTCTGCTCCCCTGGCTCCCAGCCTTCGGACTTGGGGGGCAGGGAGGAACCTGGGAGCGGCGTGCCTGGGAGCCGGTGGAGTGTAGTGGGCTGGGGCTGGGTCAACTTCCCGCTGCCCGGATGCCCCAAATTTCCTGGTGCCCTATGCAGCTGCGTACTTTGCATATGGGTAAGGACGGCCCTGCATACACATTTGGGCCTGATGTTTGAATTTTGCTTGCCATCTACCTCTCATCTCAGTCAGTGTAAACCCTTTCACAGTTCTCCTAACACTTTCCTTCCTTGTTATGTGCAATCCTGCCCTGAGTATGAGAGGCAGCGAGAGGCCGTGTGCAGCTAGAGCTAGCTCCGTGGAAATGGTGGGGGAGTGGGGTAGGTTGTGTGTTCTGGTGTTGACGAGCCCTAGGTGTCTGATGTGCTCAGTCATTTAGCTTTCATACTGGCGAATCAAATAGAGAAGCTGTTTTGCTCCATTTCAGAACTGATTGGCATTTTAATTATTCTACAGCTGCAAGTGTTAATCACGCTACAGAACAAGGTGATAATTCATAGCTAGTAAAAACTTCCCACAATGGCTTTACAAGCACCAATGTGCACATTGCTTACTTCATTTGTAAAAAAAAAAAAAATCCTTAATGTTTTAAAATTCTTTTGCAAACAAAATTGGCAGCCAGGAATCCATTCTTAACACTGAATCTTTGCTTCATTGTCTCAGAAAGTCTAAGTCACTGATGAGTTTTTTATTGGGACTAAACCCCTTCACTTATTACATGCATTTTGATTGGTTAAGAAAGAAGTAAGACAGAGATAAACTTGACAGTCTAACACCCTGGTGATGAAAGTATCAGTGAGTTTTGTTCTTTCAATTTTCAATTACAGGACAGAGGAGAAGCTTCCCATACTGTATCTTCTAGGTCAGAAGCTAAAATCTTTCTATAGAAGATGAAGTGATGAATACACCTCTAAAGGTTAAGGTTTTACATACTTTTATTTACCTTGCCCTTTCCATACAAGGAATATAATAAATAACCTCTAAACATTCATTGACTACAAATAATAGAAAGGGCACTTGCCTTTCTCACAGCCATGAAGGGCAGGATCTCAGGAAATGTAGGATTTCACAGTACAGTCTGTTCTGTGGCATAAACTCACGGGTATTTTACATTGTGAAGTGACAGTCAAGTGGAGCTTAGTATCCGGGTTACTGGGTACCACCATGCCACAAAGGGCCACTCTCAGAAGCTGAAATCTGACTGAATTGGTGGGAATGGGCAGTCAAGTTATACTCCCTCAATAGACCTGCCATTACAAAGAAGGATGTAGACACTTAATAGTCACTTTAGTGCCTAAATCAAAAATGTAGATCTTCAAAACCCCAGTTCAGCTGCCCTCTAACCCTGTAGGCTAAACCCTCTAACTCCGTGCCTAAGTTTCCACTAGAGAAGTCCCCTAGCCATATACATTTTCTGCCAGTGGGTATGCATACAGCCCACTCAATCCTAACTACAGCTGGGCAACATTTTTTGTTGAAAATTGCAGTTTCAATCAACCTAAAACTATTTGGCGAATTTACACATGGGTGGCGGCTGAAGCTTCCCCTGGGAGAGGCTAACTCCCTGTCTCGCCTCTTCTACCGGCAGCCCCAACCACTCCACCCCTACTGCGCTCCAGGCCCCGTTCTACCCTAGGCCACAGCACCGCTTGGCTGCCCCATGGCTACCACTCACCTCTCCTCTACCTCCCACCCCCATGAGCCCCCACCCCTCATAGGGACACAGTGAGTGGTAGAGGGCCTCCCAGGGAAGGCGGGTGGAGAAGAGGAGAGACACAGTGAGTGGAAGTCAGAGAGGACCTTGTGGGGGAGGGGTGGAGAAGAGGGACACAGGGCGATGGGGGTCTTGCAGGGGAGGGGGTGGAGGAGAGGAGGGACATGGTGAGCAGCGGGGACCTCCAGAGAGAGGTTAGAGTGGAGAAGAGGAGGGACTCACCAGGCAGCAGCGGGTGGTGGGGGCCTCAGGGAAGGGGTAGAGCAGGGAGGGGAAGAGGCAGAGCACAGGTAGGGCCACCACAGCCCACGCGTCTGGTGGCAAGTTAGCAGCGGCTGCACCAGGGGAGGCTGAGCCTCCCCTGGCCTATTATACCCGCCACCTATGGGGGCAGGGATTAGACCAAACCCCTATCCTCAGCATTTCCTAATGGCTAGCTCAGATGGCTCCCAGTCAGTGTACTGGCTTCTGTGAATCCCTTTTTTAGGTATCTAACTCTCCCAGTGCATTGTACAGGGCAGGGCCGGCTCTGGCTTTTTTGCCGCCCCAGGCAAAAAAGCCTCCGGCCGGAACCAGGGGGAGCGGCCGGAGCCCCGGCGGGGGCTCCGCTCTCCCCCCGGCGGCCAGGGGGAGGGCGCCGGAGGGGAGGGCGGCTGGAGCCCTGGGAGGAGGGCGGCGAGCCCCGGCGGGGGCTCGGCTCTCCCCCCGGCGGCCAGAGCGCCGGGGGCGCCGGGGGGAGGGCGCGGGGGGGAGAGGGCGGCAAGCCCGGCTGTGGCCCCGCTCTCCCCGGCGGCCGGAGCGCCGCGCCGCTCCCCTCCAGGTGCCGCCCCAAGCACCAGCTTGGGTGCCTGGTGCCTGGAGCCGGCCCTGGTACAGGGAGCCTGGGCACATATCTCAGGGCTGTGAATCCCACTTGGCAGAAGGACACCTAAAAGTTAGGCACTGCAATGCTCAGCCCAAGTCCCCCTTGGAATACCATCTTAGGGATTTAGGATCCTAAATCCCATTGACTTTCCAAAGTTCCTTTAAGTATTTGTGAAATTTTACCCATAATCTCTTTGGCCCAGATCCTCAAAAGTATTTAGGCACCTAATTCCCATTGAAATCTGTGCAAGTTAGGCACCGTCCTCACAGGGATGTTTGTGAGTATTAAAGATTGTGAGGAACTCAGATACTACCTTAACGATGGCCAGCTAAGTACCTTAGATAGATATCACTCCACTATACTTAAATTTGAGACAAGCTTTCACTTATGCAGCTCATTCTTCTAATAGATAGCTAGAATGGAGAATCAAGTCCATTGTCTCAGTAGCAGCACGTTAAAAAAAAAACCCAGACATTGTTTTTAACTATTTCAAAAAACCTAAATCCTTCACAAAAACATTTTAAACATGGGTTTGTTTGTTTCTGGAATGCACATGTGCAAAATGATTTATCCTCTACACACCCAGCCAACTGACTGCCTAGGGAGCCTGTAGGGAGGAAAACACATTAAAATTGAGTGGCAAACTAGATTCCTGTATTTTCTGAGAATTGCTGTCTAAAACCTTAAGAGATCTGTGGGTGTGGTGGCTGTCTGGCAGTGTCTATATGGGCCCAGATTTGGTTGGCTATAGCATTGCACCATCTGTATTGTATGGACAGATATTTTCCATTTAAATACTAGATGCAGTTATTCTAAAAACAAAAATCACATATCCTAATTAGGGCTGTCGATTAATCGCAATTCACTCACACCATTAACTCCAAAAAATTAATCGCAATTCATCGCAGTTTTAATCGCACTGTTAAACAATAGAATACCAATTGAAATTTATTAAATATTTTGAAAGTTTTTCTACACTTTCATATATATTGTATTCTGTGTTGTAATTGAAATCAAAGTGTATATTATTTTTATTACAAATACTTTAACTGTAAAAATGATAAATAAAAGAAATAATATTTTTCAATTCACCTCATACAAGAACTGTAGTGCAATCTTTGTCCTGAAAGTGCAACTTACAAATGTAGATTTTTTTTGGTTACATAACTGCACTCAAAAACAAAACAATGTAAGACTTCAGAGCCTACAAGTTCACTCAGTCCTACTTCTTGTTCAGCCAATTGCTAAGACAAACAAGTTTGTTTACGTTTACAGGAGATAATGCTGCCCACTTCTTATTTACAATGTCACCAGAAACTGAGAACAGGCATTTTCATGGCACTTTTGTAGCCGGCATTGCAAGGTTGTTCATTTTAAGAACACTTTCACTGCAGATTTGACAAAATGCAAAGAAGGGACCAATGTGAGGTTTCTAAAGATGGCTTCTGCACTCGACCCAAGGTTTAAGAATCTGAAGTGCCTTCCAAAATCTGAGAGGGACTAGGTGTGGAGCATGCTTTCAGAAGTCTTAAAAGAGCAACACTCTGATGTGGAAACTACAGAACCATCAAAACCACCAAAAAAGAAAATAAACCTTCTGCTGGTGGCATCTCCCTCAGATAATGAAAAGGAACATGTGTCGGTCCACACTGCTTTGGATTGTTATCAAGCAGAACCCGTCATCAGCATGGATTCATGTCCCCTGGAATGGTGGTTGAAACATGAAGGGACATATGAATCTTTAGCGCATCTGGCACGTAAATAACTTGCAACGCTGGCTAGAACAGTGCCATCCATGAGAACGCCTGTTCTCACTTTCAGGTGACATTGTAAACAAGAAGCAGGCAGCACTATCTCCTGTAAATGTAAACAAACTTGTTTGTCTGAACGATTGGCTGAAAAAGAAGTAGGACTGAGTGGACTTGCAGGCTCTAAAATTTTACATTGTTTTATTTTTGAATGCAGTTTTTTGTACATAATTCTACATTTGTAAATTCAACTTTCATGATAAAGAGATTGCACTACAATACTCGTATTAGGTGAACTGAAAAATACTATTTCTTTTGGTTTTTTACAGTGCAAATACCTGGAAGCAAAAATAAATATAAAGTGAGCACTGTACACTTTGTATTTGGTGTTGTAATTAAAGTTAATATATTTGAAAGTGTAGAAAACCTTCAAAAATAATTAAATAAATGGTATTCTATTATTGTTTAACAGTGCAATTAATTGAGCAATTAATCGTTATTAATTTTTTTAATCGCTTGACAGCCCTAATCCTAGCTCTTAATCCATGTCTGTGTTATCATACAGAAACATTATGGCTGGGTGCATTTCTACAACTTAGATAGACACCTTTAAGTGCCTATATCTAACTTCATTTTATCACTAGACAAAAGAGTCCCATCTCCACACTCTTGTATTAAACATATGCAAATGTTATTGTGCATTTCTTGATAAAATCTTTTTGTTTGTAAGTGTGGGTAAAGCAAGGCTTAGTCGACTTTTATGGCATTTCTTATTAGAAGCTCAACAGGGAAGCCGCTAGCCTAGCTCAGTCAGTCACTCATTCTTGTATATGAGTTGAGCACATGGGAAGTACAGTATCTTTTGGACTCTATGCAGGATTTTCCCATACATTGTGCTTAATTCCAAAAATCTATGGATATCGTTAACAAAAAGACCAAGAAAGCTCTGCACCAGGGTGTGATTTTTTGAGGGAAACTGGGGGCACAATTTTAAGGGTTGTATCTTTCCCCAGATGTCTAGAATCTTTTATTCTTGGTTTCTATTGCATATTGATCCTGAACATAGCTGACCCATTAACCTTTGAATCATTTAAACAATGGTCAATAATATCTCATGATTTCATGATCTCAAGGAATCACTGTAATTGTAATATCATTTGAATGTATGTTTTATGTCTCATTGGACATCCTGCTCCACATATCTTAACCCACAGCCTCCTTGGAATAAAGTTTCTAAGCTAATGAAATTCAAAATTACAAATAAGCTGATCGTCAAATCATGTATTGATCAGAACACCAATTTCTTAGTGCACCTGACTTCTGTTGTCACACAGAAGTGGATACATGACAATGAAGAGGTCACTTTCAAAAGCACTTCCAGGTATTGCATGAAAACTTTCAGCTTAAATAGGAAAACAGGGAAAGGGTAGCTGTGGATTGGGTCCATATGGCACTTCATATTCCACGTACAATGTGGAGCTTGGTGCCATGCACATTCCTTGAATCGGGAGTTGGGTGCAGGCCTCATGGAAGTGATAGTGTGTGGCCACAACTAGATCTGCAGTTATGTAGATCCAGTGGTCACAAACTTTTGGGCAAGGAGTGTATAGGGACTGCAGCCAGTATTCTTGCCAAAAGGCTGGAACAGTTACCTTGAAAGGCCTATATAACTGCTGCATTGTTCCATCCAGGCAAGGGCATGGCTTCCATGCACAAACCCTGTTTGTTAGTGTTGGTACAAGTGGGTGAAGCAGGATATGAATTTCACTTGTGCCATTTCATTCCTGGTGAAACCAGGAATGACTGAAAATCTCACAGAAATCTCATTCAGAGAACTTCCCGCCTAATTTATCCATCCAGTAAGGCTCTTAATGAGCTTCTGGAAATTCAGGTCTGAATCCAACTTTCGGGAGATTCACCCATCACTACTTTAGTGTTCCAAGGCATCATAAACTAAGTACAGGTGCTTCCATTTATTTTACAACTGTAACCCTTCTGCCCATCTAGTTGGCAGCAACAAGGGCCGGGTTCTGTATCTAGGGGTTCAGTTTCAATAACACAATGCAAAACCGGCTCGAGCCCCCACCCAGTGACCTGGGACAATTACATACCACCCCCCTGGGGACCTCTAAGAGGCAATACTTCCCCTCTCGCAAGCACGGAGTCTGAGTGTAGCAGAAAATGTTTAATAACATGAGGTAAACGACATCAGCATAAAATTGGAAAAAAACACCACAAACAGGATTCACAACACAAACCATGAGCAAAACCCACCCCAGCAAATTGGGCTGTGTCCTTTCCCTTTGGTTCTTGAATCCAGCAAACCAAAAATCACCCAGAGTCCCCAAAGTCCGACACCCCCAAAGTCTCTTGGGTCCAGCAACCACCCAAAGTCCCAAAAGTCCAACAACCCCCAAAGTCTCTGTCCCTGGTCAGTGCAGTCCCAGAGTAAAAGGGGGGGGGCACGCAGGGTGTTAAGGGGCACCTTACGTGATCCAAGGCTGGCCAGCCGTCTGTTTCTCCGTGGGGGTTCCGCCGCAGCCTTTACCACGAGCCAGTCCACTTTCCTGCCATCCCACAAACTGCTCCGCTGTACAAGCTGCTCCGCTCCGCTCACCGACCTGTGAGCCGTTCCAGCCGTCCCCGCAAACAGCTCCGCTCGCCGTTCCTTAGGCCACTCCAACCGGCCCCGCAAGGCTCCACGCCGCTCGCTGCTCCTCCAGTCGTCCCCACAAATTGCTCCGCCAGCTGCTGAGCAATATAGCTTCAGGCTCCCCCCTTGTTAACACAGCACTCAGTGATTTCAGCTCTTAACAACATCAGCTCTTTTGTGATTTCAGCTCTTAATAACATCAGCTCTTTTGTGATTTCAGCTCTTAGTGATTTCAGCTCATAGTATAGTAGGGGAGCCCCAGTGCTGGTGCACCATTGGCCCAAAGTGAATTCAGCTCCGCAGCCTGTAATTAGACTCCTAAGGGAATCAAAGTTAGCTCTGACATTCAACAGTGGAGAGAGGAGGCGGTGCAATTGGTGTTTCAAACCCTCAGAGGGGGCCCATACCATCAGGTACAAATACCTGTCCCCATCCTCTCTCAATTCACTGGGTTTTGTAACCCATGCCCCTTGTCAAGCAAGTGCTACTTAGGTAATGGTGAGGGACTCACTCAGTCCTTCTGTCATACAACAGTTCCACTGGCCTTGATTCACAGAATCAGGGTAACAAAACTTTATTCTTCCTGCCCCAATAATAGAGAAACTGGGGATCCCACACCAGCCAAAGTAACCACTTTCAGTTGCTGTGTTCCATGCCAGGCGAGTGGGTGTGCCTATGCAAACAAGATCAGCCCCTGGAGTTCTTTTCCACACTCGCCATAATTCACCACCAGATGTCAGGGTAGAGCTCATCCTGACTCTGCTTACACAACATTGGGGATTTTCTTAGTGTTCTTCAGAACATTAATTAGTCTATCAGAGGTCAGAGGAAAATTCATTTATATACTTAGTTGGTGGAGTTTGGAGGGCCAGCTCCTTAGTATAGCTCTAGTTCAATGGAGCTAGCTGTTTAACACCAGCTGATGATTTGGCCCTAAATTCTTGAGAATAAAAGATGAAGGAGCAAACCCCAGGCCACCTCTTCCATCCTCACTGGAGAAACAACAGGCAGGGACCAGGGAAAAGTAGAAGATATAATGCTTGCACCCTACTTCCAGCTCCACCGAAACTCATGCAGGTCACACTCCACGGGTTTTCTGGATCCAGAGCTGTTCCAGGATGATCAAGGGTTAGGAAGGTATGGTAAGCATGTAAGCATCCTGACTCAGCAATGCCGTGTTTTGTTCAGACAATTGAGTGTTGAGAGCAGTGGCATGGGTTGGGTCCAACATTCATTCTGCTTTCAATTCACCATTCACCATTGATTGGTTTATGGATAAGCTTGAAGAGGCAGCAGTTGGTGGCATTAAGCTGAACACCATTCTGCCTCCAAATCTTGAGTACACTGATAGCAATGTCTTGTTGGCTCAGTTTGGTGAATTGCTGCAGCTAATGACTGACCTAGTTGGGCAGGAAGCAACACACACTGGTCTGGATATTGATCCAGATAAAACTAAATACCTAGCCATTACCATCAAACAGCCTCCAGCTCCAGATTATAACCAGCTCAATATTAACCTGTCCAGACAAGATATCAAGCAGGTGGCAGCTGTCAAATATTTGGGCAGAGTCATAGACCATGCTGGAGAATGCTCAAAAGATGTGGTTGCTCATATAGCAGCAGCTGTTGCCATGTTTTGGTTCCTTCAGCACACTTTTTCAGTGCATCATGACATCAGACTTGGTACAAAGCTCTGGATCTATACAGCCACAATTATACCCACTCTGTTATATGGAAGTGAAACATGTGCACTGAGGAAGGCTGAAGAACACCTGATTGATGGTTTCAGTTCTCATTGTCTCCATCAACAGCTTCACATCAAGTGGCAGAACAAGATCAGAAACAAAGATATTTGAAGCCGAACCCAGCAACTGCCTCCATCAGCACCAGTTCAGTTTTGGTAGCTTTCTCGGTATGGACATATCAGAATGGAAGAGCAACAAATTCTGAAGCTTGTAACCATAGAATGCTGCTATGCAGCTGACGAACACATGGGTGCCAAAAGTTTTGGTTATGTTTGCCAGCGATGGACATAAAGTGAATATGCAATTAACATTACCTTAGGCACCTTGCCAGATATCAATCTGAGTGGCACTCAGTTTGTAATGAGGTTATATTTCTATGGGATTTTCCATGGTGGTGATGAGGATGAATTCTGTTCAATCAGCACTGCTGTCTGCCCATTTCCAACCTGATAGTAGGAATTCACCCACAAAATACAACATGCTATTTTAAAAATAAATTTCTCTGTTTTGGAAGAGACAGAAATGATCCTAATTTCATGCATAGAAATACTTAATTTAATCAAAAGAATCAATGAATAAAACCAGAACCTAACCAACAAATGTACTGGAATGAGCATAGAAAGAGAGAGAGAACGAGGAGCCTAAGAGAGGCTGAGGAGGAATTCTCTATTATTTTTGTCAACACATGAGGAAGTCTCCAAAGAAGTACCAGTTGTATCTTCCTTCAAATAGGGAATTTCATGTGGTCTTGCCTTGAAAATTAGGTGAAAGTAGGTTTTGTAGCCTACAGGCATAGGTATTTGCTAGGTATGGCACAGGTATAAATTAAGGCAGTGACACAATAAGCCTAAAAGCTTCACAGCCTGTAAGATAATTGCTTAGCTAAATCATTCAAAGCATAAGGCCTAAAAAGCCTTAGCACAAGCAGCTAAGCAGGAGTAACCCTAGATCATAAGGTAGCATGTATAATGAGTGTAAGTAAACTGCTGACAAGTAACCACAAGATGCCAGCTGATATCAGCTTTTGATATTTTAAGTTAGGACATCCACAGATGTCTGACCACAAGAATGCTATGGTAACTAATTGACCTACATGCTAATGAGCTTGAGGTAAAAGGCTTAGTAACCTGTGGGAGAATGGCACCCCAACATTAGTAGAGTGGGGAAATACAGATAAGGAAAAGGGGTTAAAATCCCTACTGAATATGCATTAGACAGAGTGGTCATCAGCATAACACATTATAAAAACTGTATCCCGGCCTGCTGCCTTGGGAGCTGACAGGATGAGGACCACTAGTAATGATGATGATGGTGAGGATGAAGATGATTAACACTTTGGGGTTTTTCCACAAGGGATGGTGTGAGTATACAAATGATCTGGATGCCTAATATCTTGACCATTCTGTATTGTTTCTATCTACTTTGCTGGATTGGAGTGTTTGTGATTTTGCTAATTGTACTAATAAAACTATTGCAAATTCAAAAGAACTTTCCTAAGTGTGAGTCTCTCCTGTGCACATCAGGGTTTTCAACTGATAATAACTCTAACAACTCTGTGTCTGATCTTGAGACAGCAGCCTGCCAAACCACGAAGTTAAATTGGGGAATTCTAATCAATCAATCGATCAGGCAACAGTTCTCATCAGAAACATGGCTTATGTGTCCAGCATTTGTTTTTGCAATTCCCAGTTCAGTGTGGGAAGTGAAGCTGCCAGCAGTATTTGCAATACAGCAAAGAAAGAACTATATCACAGGCTTATTTTTTTATTAAAAATAAATTACTCAACTGATTTCTCAACATATGTTTTCAAACTGGCTAACCAACAATTAAGAGAAATTCACCATTTGGAAACACTAGCATATGTTAATCATCTAATCATTGTAGGCCTATTCTCCACTGTCTTGCATGCTGAGCCAGATCCTCCATCCCAATAATGCCCTTTACATGGTTGCAAAGGGTCCAAATAGCTGTCCCAACCTGCATCAGCATCTACATGAATGCGAGGTCAAGAAGAATCTGTCTTTACTTAAAGAAAAGGCAGATTTAAAAGGAAAAAGAAAACCACTACTTACATATCATTACACACAATTATATATAAAATTTGTGAAAATTAATGTCTAAGGTTCCAGCCCAAAGACTTAGCCCACCAGCTTAGACAAATGCATAACGCACCAGTCCAGGAAACAACTAGTGCCCCATGCCTGTTTCCAGCTCTTTCCTTAGTGCACATCTATTATTCCAACACAAAAACAATTCAATTCCCTGACCAATGCAGACTGCAGCTCTGAGATGTTTTCTTAAATCACCTGCTGGGTCATGTGACAGGTAGGGAACCCATAACCCTTTCCTGGATATTTTATCTGGTCACAACATGCTGACTTTTATGTATTATGAGTAGCTCCATTGACTTAATAAGATTATGTATTAATGTTTTTAACTTTACACACTACATGTTTTTGAAAGACTAGGGCCTAATTGGATAAGAGAATCATCTTTTAAACCTTTGTCATTTTTCTTATTCTGCTATATAAGTTATAGAAAAACATTTCAAATTGTGAAAGATGGACACTATATTGTAGCAAAGTGTGTAATTTTAGTGTTTCTGGATTATTGGATATCTGTGTTCATAGTTATCAAAAACATATAGCTTGCACAGTAGAAATATGGAATTAGCTGCCCAAATTTAGGCACCCATATCTGAAAATGCTAGCCTACATTTTTCCTCTCTTTTCTTTAGGAGAAGACTGGCTGCAATTGTTAAAGCTCAAAAACACTAAAATTATACACCTATTTGTTTCCTAAGTAAACAAAATATTTCCAGCTATAAAAGACAAACTTTTTCAAACCAATGTTAAGCATTTAAGGATAAAAAATGTTTGCTTATGCCTCTTAGTCTTATCAATATTTTGCCATTAAATTTTATTTTAAATTTTTACTGGATCTTTGTCTACCTTTCTGAAAAAAGGCACATTAAATATTTGGACAAGAGCCCTTCATTTTGGGCACTGTCAGAATTACCTAAGCCATTAATCTATTGTACCCAGCAATGACTTATTATCTTTTGCATTATGTTAGCAAAGACAATATGCCTAGTCTCACATTTTTGATTTAGTGCATTCAATAGATCTTGATTTGAACTGAGGAAAGATAAGCTGTTCATACAGTTGTGATAGAATTAAAAATCCTAAATCTCAACTCTTCCTTGATAATACTAATTTCCACTGAAGTGAATTGGGCTTAGGGTGACCAGACAGCAAATGTGAAAAATCGGGACAGTGGGTGGGGGGGTAATAGGAGCCTATATAAGAAAAAGACCCAAAAATCAGGACTGTCCCTATAAAATCGGGACATCTGGTCACTCTAATTGGGCTTTTGTCCCTCTAATTTCATTTTTGTTTAAATAAGAATGTCATATCCACTACTGCAAGACTACTTGCCTTACTCACTCAAGTCAATGGAACTGCTCACATGAGTAAGATAATGAGAATTTGCAAGTCTCTCCAATGACTCCAATGGGTGTTATATCATGCACTATTTTTCAATGTCATTGTTTGCAGAGTTTCTGAACTTTTTCATATATCTACCTTTATTTATTGGTAATAAAACTTTAAAGATAAAGAATAGATTTGAAATTGCAGCAAAGCTCAAACAAACAGCACACTGCATATAAACAAACTATTTTTCTTAATGGTGAAAAACTTAATCCACTCTGAAGACTAACTGTCACTGAACTACCAATTTGAAAACATTATAGGAGAACAGAAACAAGAACACAGAGGGATCATGGGGCCATATAACAAGATGACATAAGATGACTGAGGGGTGGCTCGGAGAAAGTTTGAAGGTTAGGATACAGATTTAAACTACAGTGTGTGCTACAAGCATAATAAAGGGCAGACTGAATGGGTTATGGTGATTGTTCTGGAGGTCTTGCAAGGGCAAAGGGGAAAATTACCTTGTGCCCAAGTTTTTTTTTGTGATGAAAGCCGGAGTGGAGGTTTGACAGGAATTGGTAAAGGAAAGATTAAGAACAGATTTGTGAGAAAGTCCTATGGGAATCAGCAAAGATGCCAATAAAGAGGGAATGCTTGGTTGCATATATTATATTTAACCCACCTAGGTAAAGGGGGAGGGGGAAAAAGTCACTTCTGATAAAAGTCACAAAAGTATGAGGGTGGGTATCTACACAAGAAGAGATGCACTGCTTTGCTTTAGCCCTTTGCAATGGGGGAGCACAGGCAGAGCAGCAGCAGAGTGGGGCTTTTGTATCCTGCAGGAGTTCCCAAATAGACTGGGATGAAGGGAGCCACTGGAGCAGCCTAGGAGGTCTGGTGTCTTTATGCTTATACAGAACCAGTGCTCCAAAAACCCACGTCAAGACACTTAAGGACAGTATCATAGACTGTAACAGTGGTAACAGGGACCTGCACTGCAGCCCCAATGCCTGCCCATGAAACAGAGGGTTGGATCCCTGGAGCACACCCACATAAATCCCAAATTACTCTGACTTTGTGTGAGGAATGGATTTCCCTCTTCAAGCATGGGGACTTGCATAGCAAGTTTTAGCAATATCTTCACCCAAGTGATATTAAGACTCCAAACTACACATTTTTTATTATGGCAAAGCATGAGCCAAATTCACCATTTACCTTCACCTTGTGTTGGCATTTACACCAGTGCAAAATGAGCACAAAGTGGGTATAAAATGGTACAGGTCTGATCTGGTGGCATTGTACCCCAGCTCTGCACTGATGTAAATGACAACACCAGTTGCAGGGCAATGGTGGATCAAGTCCATTATCAGCACTACTGCTGTGGGTATAGAGGCTTAAACAAAAATGGAAACATTCTGGGGAAGTAGTTTTAAATCCATTAAAAAAAAAAATGTAAAGCCAGCACTGACAGCATGGCAACAGTTAGATGCAATCTCAGCAACAGCTCTCTCAAATAAATCAGCAATGCTTCAGAGGCACAGGGGAAAGTCTCTGAAATTCTGTAGTGCTGTGCTTACTAGACAATATGCCACCTGTGGAACAGTTACTTTAATGCTAACCAGATTTATACACTAGGGGTGAATGCCAGGGACCATCCTCTCCACATTCCAGAAGAGCACTTTGATTGTTCCAAAGTACAGACAGCTTCAGAAGGAGCCTTTCCATATCTTCACAAGACACAGTGGCTGCTGGGAAGACTTTGAGGCCCTAAGACTGCTCTCACTTATACCAGACATCCAAACATCTCAGAGTCTACTCAGTATCAAGTGATTCATTCCCGGAAACTTAAAACAGCTCTTCTGGCTTCCCAGGCTAAAAAAAAAAAACCAATAAAAAAGGATGAGATTATCTGTAATTGAAAAGGAGGGGAGGGGAGCAAGAGAAAAAGGTGTTCAGGTGCTTCAAGGAAGATCAGAGCTGCAATTAAAGTCAAACAGAATGAGGAGTGTAGAAGATAGTTAAAGATTTGTCAGTGTTTGCCTAGGATGCTTGGACCCTCTGTTTTCTCGGCATTAGAGGTTTGACTTGATTTGTCAGTTTGGAACTAGATACTGGATTTCATATGTTCTGTGGGGGTGGGAAGATAAGGGAGAGAGAAGATTAGTGTTATAGGGGCTGACTTGACCTTTAATGAAGTACAAAACATGAATAGCACTCCAGCATTGAAATTGGCACACTCCAGAATATCATTCATCACTTCATCCCAAAAGACAACACTTAAGGGAAGTTAGTCATTATTCCTTCTTCAGTGTTGGTCCAGCAAATATTGGAGACAGAGACAAAATTTCACACCAGTAATAAATAACTAGTCACTAACCACAAAAGAAAAAACAATACAACAACAAGTAGCTGTAGAGGTAGTAGGGTTTTTTCAAGTAACAAAAATCAAAGACGGCACAATGTACAAAAGACTAACAAGAAAAGCAAAATAATAAAGAAAACACACAGTGCTCTATGAAGGGGAGCAGTGAAATGGACTCTTTAAAATAATAAATAGTGCAAAGGACACCAGTGAAAGCATTAGGAACTTCAGGGACTCTGAAGCAAAAGAATTAAAACAAAAAGAACTACTGAAATTTTAGAGTGTAAAAGTAAACATAAAAAGGTGCTGAATTTTTCTATTAGCCATCTATTAGCCCTGGTCTTTTTGCCACGACTTTGAAAATAAAATAAAAAACCTCCAGAGTTAGTTATCATAGGCAACAGATTACAGAGGCAGAGTTTCAAAATCTACAGGCTGTTAGACATTATAATAAATAGTCTTAAATATAGATTAGAATGTCTTGGCCTTAAAAGGGTCAATAATATAAAAATGATGTACATCAATGAAATTCATATACAGTATGTGAGATTCTGTACTCAGTGTTTGTGTGTATTTGAATGAGGGAAAGAAAAGTATACACCATGCTCAATAATTCTTAAAATGATAACTAACGCTGAATTAATTCACAACTATAATTTATTGCATGCTTTTTTTTTTTTTTTGGTTCACTATAGCCCGAACAGAGAGTGAAACAGAGAGTGAAATTATTCAGGAGATTAAAATAGTAATTCAAACAAGTCATGTAATTCTTCAGACAAATAATTCTTGGCCTGCAGACTGATTGTGAATTATTCATTTTGAATATATGTGAATTGAAATTTTGTGTTGTCTTAGATGGTTAAATAAGTCATGTGGTATTATTTCTGTTCCCTGATTGGCTAGCTTATGTAAATAATATAATGTGAATTCTGAATTTAGAGTTTTACAGTAGACAATGCAAAGCAAAGTTTGCTTTTGGCAAAAATTCAAGCTACTAATTGACTTTCCACAAATATTTGTGCTAATAAAATTTGAGCACTGTAATTAATAAGAAAAAAATGAAAGGGTAATAACCATGATCAAACTAAAATTCACCATCCTGATCTCAGAAATATATTTTTCTGTTTGTTTCTGATGCTTAATATACAGAGGAAAAAATGGTTCAAATTATCATAAAGGAATAAAAAGTAAAATCATGCAACATAAATAGAGAATCCAGAAATCTAGCATTGCAGCACAGACCTGCCAAATGTTCCAGCATTTCATCGGAGTTCTTCTCCGAGTTCAATTCAGTGTCTTGGCCGGATACTAAGCAGCAGAGCTTCAGGTACAGATAATTCTTAATAATTTAATTTTGATCCCTCTGCCATTAGAACAAATACAGGTCAGTCTCATACCATGTTGGGAACACAGCAGAACTCAACACTGAGGGAGGGAAATGAGACCCTTGGTGTAGCTATTAAGCCAATTACTTAACTTTATTGAAGAGGAGCGAAAGGAAGAGTGGTTCCCTTTAGTAAATGTTTACCATCTGTGCCCTAGGACCCAGCAAGTTAAGTGAGATGTTCACATGCAATCAACCCAAGGCAATAAAAGAAAGTTGTGTGCTGACGACACTGGAGGAGGTATCCAATAAGAAAATAATCCGTTTTATCTCATCACTAGTGATCAATCACTGCTCTCCCTCAGCTTCTCTTATGGCTCCAGCTACTTGAAATTTATCTGCTAAGCATCTCAAATCCAGAGCACCTGAGTACTAGCTCCAGAAACTGCTGAACAAGAGTTTCTGGGTTTAATTTAATTTCCTTCATTTAATAAATCCCAGGAAGAGCAAGATACAAGAGTATGTCAGGGTGTTCCTACAAAATTAGGGTTGCCTGGCGTCTGGTTTTCAACCAGACCGCCCGGTCCAAAAGGGACCCTGGAGGTTCCAGTCAGGACTGCTGACCGGGCTGCTAAAAGTCTGGCTGGCAGCACAGCGAGGCTAAGGCAGGCTCCCTGCCTAGCCTGGTTCTGAGCAGCTCCCAGAAGCAGCTGGCATATCCAACTCCTAGCCATAGGGGCGGCCACAGAGGCTCCGTGCACTGCCCCTACCCAGAGTGCCGGCTCCCCAGCTCCTATTGGCCAAGAACCACCTTAACTCCCACCCAGAGCCTGCATCCCTCAGCCCCTCCCACACGCCAACCCCCTACTCCAGCCCTGAGACCCTTCCTGTACCCCAAACCCCTCATCCCTGACCCCACCCCAGAGCCCACCCCCCCAGCTAGTGCCTGCACCCCCACCCACACCCCAACTAGGATGACCAGATGAGAGGAAGAAAATATCGGGACACATGGGGGGGAGGGGGTGTCCACCAGCGGAGAGGGGGGAAAAAAAAAAGCCAAGTGCTGCCGGCGGGGCAGGGGAGAAGAGGAGTGCTGCCGTCTGGTCACCCTAACCCCAACTCCCTGCCCCAGCCCGATGAAAATGAGTGAAGGTGGAGGAGAGTGAGCAACGAAGGGAGGGGGATGGAGTGAGTGGGGGACAGTGCCTCAGAGAAGGGGCAGGGCAGGGACAGAGTCTCAGGGAAGGGGCTGGGTGGGGGGAGCAAGGGTATTCAGTTTTGTGAAGTTAGAAAGTTGGCAACCCTATACAAAATATAATTTATTGTGGTGATAAGCATTAAAGTGAGTCCGTTTACCAGTTTCAAATTCACATTAATTTCCAAAACAAACTCCAATGAAAATGGAAAAATTTAACAACTGTGGAAGGACTTGCCTTATCAAAACAGTGCTAATGAGAAACAGAGTATAAAAAACAAATATAAATACAATAAAAATAGCTTTCATAAACCCTACATCACAGACTAAAGGCTAAATGACATTCACATAAGTGCAATTAGGCATTTTCTTGGGTGACATTCTGTTCCCAGTTATTGTGGTATGAATCCAGAAATAACTGCGTTGTGTACAATGGATTTATTCCAGATTTCTCTCTGTGTAATTGACAGCAGGATTTGACCCCTTAAGTGTAATGCACCAGGTCAGAATTTAGTGCTGTAGGTTTAGAAAGGTCTGAACGGGCTGTTCTCAGGACAGGAGCAGACACAGTCAGGGACAGAGGCGGCCTTTCCTATACCACCACTGCAAATGGGCAGATGGATGTATGCTGAGAATAGAGACTATGGGGCAGATCCTCAGTTGAGAATCTGGCCTTATACTTAAAAAGAAAATTCCAGAAACATGTAGTCTGATCAGTCATTTCCCAACAATCACAAAATATTAACTATGTGGCCAGATGTAGCTATGCTGATTTACACCGCTGAGGATTTGGCCATAGTGGATATCTGTTTAGGAACAGAGTCTCCATTAAAGAGGAGAAGAGTAAAGACACAGGCTCACGTCCTGAGGTTCATTGACTATCCTATTAGCTATCTCTTTATTTATAAAACTCTTAACATTCCAAGAGATAACTCTGGCCAACTGTGTATAGAATAATTTAACACTGACATTGTTTTAGATGTTTCAAGGCAGCAGTTATGAATCTATGATGAAATATACCTTTAAGTAAATACAAACATTATAATGATGGCAAAAGACAATTACCATCATTATATTCTGACCCCAATACCATTTAGTCTATTACTATACTACAGCAACCAGAGTTTCTTGAAAGTTGAAAAAAATTGAAAGTTCCAAGTTGTTCTCATTTTCAAAAGGTGTTTTGGGTTTTTTTTTTTTAAAAAAAAAAAAAATCTTTAAAAAAAAAAAAAAACAACAACCCCCCCCGCCCCCCTTGTAATAAAATGTCGTCCAGGTTTTCTTTTCAGAATTTCTCTAAAGGAAAAAATAAAAATTTGAAAAACTTGCAAATTAGCTAAATGAAAATTGAAAAAAGGACAACAAAAACCTACACATCATTCATCTATTGCATTCAGTGGCAAAAAAAATAGTAAGGGGGGAAGGACAAAAGAGGGAGAAGGGATAGAAAGAAAACCCCAAAATCTGGATATTTTAAAATTTCAAGTGAAAACTGGATGCCATTTGTAAAAATGAAAGCTTCTCGCAGATTTTTATATATATAAAAAAGTTTCAAATGAACAGTTTCTCCAATAGCACCTGACCCTCCTGTAATCACTCAAGTTTAAGGAGCTGGCGACAAAGACTCCATTTCCTTTTTTGTTTGATTGTTGGTTTGTTTTGATTTTAGGAAAGAATGATGTTCTCTAATGGCACAGAGAAAGTGTGGTCTTGTGCTCCACAAGGAATTAAATCTTTACATCTGCCCCTGTACCGTATGTAGTAAAAATGTCCTAACCAAATTGAACCGATGCTAAACACCACACCTGGATTACAAACATGACTCCTCTTCCAAAGACACTTATGGCAAACATCTGTGGGCTCTATTCTCTGATTCTTCAACCGTTGTAAATACATAACTAAACAAGGTCTTGCATAGATAACTATTTTTTAATTATGAAAAATATTTCTGTATGTGAAAAAATAATTAACAAGTCAGAATCTAATTTGCTATATGTTTGACCTTATTCATAAACTCTTGCATTGAAAAATAATGTTTCAGTAGGAGAAAAAAAATCATCTACTTAAAAACAGCAAGTACAGCCCTGGGTGTAAATACAATAATCAGAACCATTTGCCCTTCTTGAAGGAATTTCTATTCCTGCTTTGCTTACTAAACTGTGAATAACTAGCTATTGTGATTTTCTGTCATGTGCTGAGTTTCAGCCTCTGATGATAGCTGGATCATCCCACTGCATTACAGCAACTGAATAGCTTGAAATTTATCACAGAACTGGAATATTATACTTCTGTAATATGTCAGGAAACTCTTCTAAGTGTCCAACAGCCCTATCATTTCTCTGACAGGCTGTATAATAGACCTGCTGTTAAAAAATATATCCAATTAACATGGGGTCACTGGACAGAGCAGAAGGATATTTACATTGGCTCCTTAGCATCATTTTTCTAATTTTAATTAGAGAAAGGAGGAAAACAAAATAGCAGTGCTCCATCCTACCTTACACTGTAGTATTATAACTTCTTATTTGGCATGTTTACAAAAGACATAGTCAAAGTAATTCAGATCCTATGTTTTCTCTAAAATTCAAGTCTCCTAAGATTAAATAAAGGAGAGCAAAGTGCAGACACGTAATTTACAGAACATTTAACACGAGGTTGAAGATTTTTAAATCAATGGAACTATGACAATTTACAACAGCTGAGCATTTTTGCCCTCAGGAGAACAAATCTATTATAACTCAAAGTGATGACTGTGGTTGTCAATAATGTTTATATATATATATATATATATACACACACACACACACACACACACATAGTGAGACAAATATGTCTAAACTGGTATTTAAAAATAAGAAGGATAACATTCTCACTCCAATGCCCACCTTTGTTTGAAATATTTTCAGGCTTTTCAGACACCAGTTTTACACTCTGGATGGTTTATATTAGTGTAGCGGGGTGGACACCCGCTCCTGCCCGGAAGGGCTTAAAACAGCCCTAGGAAAGGGCTCTGGCAGGAGAAAACAGCCATTGGGCTGATTGGGGGAAGCAGGCGGAGCTGCGGCCACTCCCCAAACAGAGCCCAGCTGGCCCCTATATAAGAGGCTGGGAGCCAGGAGCTTGGCAGTCTCTCTCTAGCTGTAGAGGGAGATGGGCCTGGCTGCAGGGAGCTAGAGACAGGGTACCTGAGTGGAGCAGGGCTGGGGAAAGGCAGAGGAGCCGGGGAGCTCCAGCCTGGAAAGCCCCAGGCTGTGACCTATCATAAGGCTAATAGGTACTGGGGGTTGCAGAGGGCAGCAGGTCCAAACCCCCCTTGCCAGTGATGAGTGGCATACACTGCAGTCTGCCCCAGGGAATGGGGGCTAGTTGCTGACTGGCAGTAGCCTTACACTGAGGCAAGGTGGGGATACTGCTGGGGGCAGCACCCCAGAGAAAGGGGCACTGGGGTCCTGGGAGGGACATGGGGGGCCAGTGGTAAGGTGGATCACCGGCCTGCAGAGGGCGCTCTGGAAGCTGGACAAGCTAATTCCCTGAGAGACCAGCTAGGTGCTGCAGGGGTGAGTCCGCATGCTTACAATTAGCAATAGAAAGGTTAACCTAGTCATCAGAAATCTCATCTCTTTAGACCTGTAGTACATTAGACAAGAACAGATCCCTATGAAACATTATCCATATGGAGACACAAGCTTTTCATACAATTCTATTTTTGTCTTCACACAATAATATACGAAAAGGTTCACTCTACACTTACATTGCAATCATAGTGGTACATCTTAATTTGTCAGACCTTTATCTTGTTGGAGCTGATATAGAAGCATCACCAATATTTTCTAAAACAGAAACTAAAACCAAGAAGTTTCAGTATAAAAATACTTAGATAGATTTTATGATAGAATTAAGCCTATTAAAAAGGGGGAGGAAATGGGTTAAGACCAAAATTTGGAGCATTGATATTGCAGGTGACACTGGAAGCTATATTATATAAAAATCATAGAATAGCAGGGTTGGAAGGGACCTCAGGAGGTCATCTAGTCCAACCCCCTGCTCAAAGCAGGACCAATTCCCAACTAAATCATCCCAGCCAGGGCTTTGTCAAGCCGGGCCTTAAAAACCTCCAAGGAAGGAGATTCCACCACCTCCCTTGGTAACGCATTCCAGTGCTTCACCACCCTCCTAGTGAAATAGTGTTTCCTAATATCCAACCTAGACCTCTCCCACTGCAACTTGAGACCATTGCTCCTTGTTCTGTCATCTGCCGCCACTGAGAACAGCCGAGCTCCATCCTCTTTGGAACCCCCCTTCAGGTAGTTTAAAGCAGCTATCAAATCCCCCCTCATTCTTCTCTTCTGGAGACTAAACAATCACAGCTCCCTCAGCCTCTCCTCATAAGTCATGTGCTCCAGACCCCTAATCATTTTTGTTGCCCTCCGCTGGACTCTTTCCAATTTTTCCACATCCTTCTTGTAGTGTGGGGCCCAAAACTGGACACAGTACTCCAGATGAGGCCTCACCAATGTCGAATACAGGGGAACAATCACGTTCCTCGATCTGCTGGCAATGCCCCTACTTATACAGCCCAAAATGCCATTAGCCTTCTTGGCAACAAGAGCACACTGTTGACTCATATCCAGCTTCTCGTTCACTGTGACCCCTAGGTCCTTTTCTGCAGAACTGCTACCTAGCCATTCGGTCCCTAGTCTGTAGCAGTGCATGGGATTCTTCCGTCTTAAGTGCAGGACTCTGCACTTGTCCTTGTTGAACCTCATCAGGTTTTTTCTGGCCCAATCCTCTAATTTGTCTAGGTCACTCTGTATCCGATCCCTACCCTCTAGTGTATCTACCACGCCTCCTAGTTTAGTGTCATCTGCAAACTTGCTGAGAGTGCAGTCCACACCATCCTCCAGATCATTAATAAAGATATTAAACAAAACCGGCCCCAGGACCGACCCTTGGGGCACTCCGCTTGAAACCGGCTGCCAACTAGACATGGAGCCATTGATCACTACCCGTTGAGCCCGATGATCTAGCCAGCTTTCTATCCACCTTACAGTCCATTCATCCAGCCCATACTTCTTTAACTTGGCGGCAAGAATACTGTGGGAGACCGTATCAAAAGCTTTGCTAAAGTCAAGGAATAACACATCCACTCCTTTCCCCTCATCTACAGAGCCAGTTATCTCATCATAGAAGGCAATTAGGTTAGTCAGGCACGACTTGCCCTTGGTGAATCCATGCTGACTGTTCCTGATCACTTTCCTCTCCTCTAAGTGTTTCATAATTGATTCCTTGAGGACCTGCTCCATGATTTTTCCAGGGACTGAGGTGAGGCTGACTGGCCTGTAGTTCCCCGGATCCTCCTTCTTCCCTTTTTTAAAGATGGGCACTACATTAGCCTTTTTCCAGTCATCCGGGACCTCCCCCGATCGCCATGAGTTTTCAAAAATAATGGCCAATGGCTCTGCAGTCTCATCCGCCAACTCCTTTAGCACCCTCGGATGCAGTGCATCCGGCCCCATGGACTTGTGCAAGTCCAGTTTTTCTAAATAGTCCTGAACCACTTCTTTCTCCACAGAGGGCTGGTCACCTTCTCCCCATACTGTGCTGCCCAGTGCAGCAGTGTGGGAGCTGACCTTGTTTGTGAAGACAGAGGCAAAAAAATCATTGAGTACATTAGCTTTTTCCACATCCTCAGTCACTAGGTTGCCTCCCTCATTCAGTAAGGGGCCCACACTTTCCTTGACTTTCTTCTTGTTGCTAACATACCTGAAGAAACCCTTCTTGTTACTCTTAAGATCTCTTGCTAGCTGTAACTCCAAGTGTGATTTGGCTTTCCTGATTTCACTCCTGCATGCCTGAGCAATATTTTTATACTCCTCCCTGGTCATTTGTCCAATCTTCCACTTCTTGTGAGCTTCTTTTTTGCGTTTAAGATCAGCAAGGATTTCACTGTTTAGCCAAATCCACTTAAATCCAGAGTCGCAGTAGCACATGTACTGTAATGTTGGGGGGGTGCATTAACAACATGGTCTGCACGGTCTAAAATTATGAGTTTCTGACATGGCATTAATGATAGTGAAACATGCTTTGTAGTATCACTGTAACCTGACCCAAACTAATCCAGAAATACAGGTAAAACAGAAGTTTGAACAACTTTTTTTTGTTATTACTTTACACCTACTGCCTGTGACACATTTGTGTATTGCCCTGCTACCAGTCATTGGCAAGGTTTGAGCTCAGCACCGACGACCACCACCACATGAGCAAAAGGAGTAATTCCATTAGTTAGCAATTGCTATAGACTGCTTCTCTCTGTCACCCAATGGCGGGGCCTCTGCACACCCTTTATTATCATATTAAATTTGTACTCTGTGGTCCAGATTGTGAGTCTGCCTTATGCATGAACACAGTGGTTAAAAGGTGGTATTATATCCTCCCACTTCCCTGGACATCTTCCCCGCATCTCTACTACAGGTGCAGCAGGTGAGAGCAGAGTCTGTATGCTCAATAATTTGCCTCCTTCCTTGCCCCACAAAAGTGGGCAGGAGTGAGTGAAAATGGATGTGGAATGGGTGGAGTCTTGGCTCTGTTGCCCCCACAATGAATCAGTCAGCACAGATGAGAGGAGTAATCTGCATCTGGTAAGGGGCATTAGTTCATTCCTTATCCTTGGGATGAGGCAGGAGCAGGGATGTAATTGTGCCTTACTGAGCCACGTCCCTTCCATGGGATCTTCCTAGGAGAGTGCAGGTACAAGTCATCTGTTACATAGGGCTGTGTCTAAAAGCACTATCTTACCCTATGTGGGGATGCACTGTAGCCATTCTGTATGTTTAAGAATTATGTCACAATCAAATATCAAAAAGCAAAAGTGTTCTAGATTATAAGGAAATATCTTAGTTTTCCTGGCCTTAAATTTAAAACCAAAACATTAGAAGATATTCAGTTTCCAAGTCACAGATGACACAGAGGTACATAAAAAGGATCAGCACATACCTCTGTTTCTGTAACTATGAGAAAAGAAAAATGGCATGCATTAAAACTTCATCCTGATGACAGTATATAGGAAATATGAGCTCACAGTAATGCCAAAGATGAGGAAATAGGGAAGTATCAAAGGTCATATCTGGATTACAAGAATTAGTAACAAAGTTGAGAAATAATCTTTCCAATTTAGCCTCTAATAACTGGAAGGAAACTCCATGTTGTTTCTTTACTAAATGTAGAATATTTTTTGACCCTGCTCTCTTTCCTGCCAAAACAAAGAATGGCCATCTAGCAGGTAACAGTCAATCAGCCTTGTTAATACCTGGCTGAGGCATCAGCTTGCCCTTTGTCTCTGAGGAAATGGTCTGGCCATTCTCCAGATTTATCTGAAAAACACTTTTAGTCATGAGCTCATCTTATGTTTATAACTTCACATATAACACTGCTATGTGCTTTTTGCCATGATATTACTGATCAGCTAATTATGAGTTTTTAAATATCTCACAAGGCATACCTGGTATAAACATTGTTAGAACAGCATGTAGGGTGTGAACACAGGGATATATTCTGTCAGAAGTTCCCAAGGAAAAATATAATGCATAAATATATAAAAGATCTCCTTGACAGAGTATTAATCTGACTACAAGTCCATGCCTCTGCAAATTTAGGGCCTGAGTCAAAGTGCATTGAAGTCCATGGAAAGACTCCCATTGGCTTCGTTAGGCTTTGGATCAAAAGGATCTCAGAGAACTTACAGAAAGGTTGACTATGAAATGCAGCATTTGATTGTAATACCTATCCAGTATTTTTCTATATCAAGCTGAAAAGGATGGCTTCATATTCTAAGAATCGTGTTTGTAATACCCAGAATCCCCTATAATCATAGCCATAAATCCATGCGGTGCCGACTCTGACTTCCATCCTTCAGAGGCAGACAAATTGAATATGATGCTGTTTCCTCTGTGAGTTTTCCAGAAACCACCTTATAATGGAGAACATATTGTATCTGCTCTACATGGACCTAAAAGATGCCACTGCACAAGAATTACATACATGTACTAGAGCAATATTGTATACACTTTTCAAGCTACTGCAGTGTCATTTCTGCCACCATTCTTTAATTATACACCTCTACCTCGATATAACGCTGTCCTCGGGAGCCAAAAAATCTTACCGCGTTATAGGTGAAACCGTGTTATATCGAACTTGCTTTGATCCACCGGAGTGGGCAGCCCCGCCCCCCCGGAGCACTGCTTTACCGCATTATATCCGAATTCGTGTTATATCGGGTCGCGTTATATCGGGGTAGAGGTGTATATCATTGATTCCTTTGCTGGGCAAGTAAAACAAAAAAGTATTCAGGAGTAGTCAAATTCCAAAAAAAAAAAAAAATTTAAATTAAATCACAAATTTACCTTGGTAGTATTCACCAACCCTTGAGGGAGCAAAATTTTCTATGCAAGGAGAGTTGGCTGAGAAAGTGTTGTGATTTCTCTTGTAAATAGTACTCAGAGGGGTCTATTTCCCCATTAAATGGATTGATTTCCCCCAACAATGGGTAAGCATGTTTTTCACTTTCCTTCCTATTAAAATGGAGAAACTGGTTTGCTCAGACTTTTCAAATAAACTCACCTCGGGGTGAGGGAGGGGGGAGGGGAAATCAGCCCAAATGGTGATTTAAGAAAGTTAAAAGCAACAAGACAGGACCTAGAATGAAAACAGCTACCTAATGCAACCATAACTGTTTCTACCACTCCCGCTTTAATGCAAAACATCAGGTTTTAGAACACTAATCTTATGAGGTTTTAGAATACTAATCTTATGCGAATGCTATTCCTGGCTTTGCGAGTTAATACACAGTTTGACCTTCCCTTTAAAAATAAAGAAATCTTGTGAGAAATGTGTGTTATGACCTTTTTTGTGCCCTGGTATCTCATGAGACTTCATTTTCCAGAATGATCAGGTTATGTGGTGAGGGAAAGTCCTTTATTTTTATGATGAGTACATGCATGACAGCTTATTTTTATATATCATTATAGTAGGGAACATGGAGTTCTGCAGAGAGACAGGCAGTTCTGGATGGCATCTTTCTGTGAAAAGAAAAATAGCATTTCACTGGGAGCTAACCTAATAAGAGAACACACTAGTAGAGCACTGCACCTGTAAGCATGCTATTACTCAAGTATCCATGCTACAATTCACTGAGGGGAAATTCACACTTGTGCAGAGCGCCAGCACAAGATTGATGCACCACTTACATCCCTTGGAAAAGCCACAGTATTTGGGGCTAGGTTCACAAAAGGGACTTAGCTGCGTAAGTATCTTTGTGATTTGGGCCCTAAGCAACCGCTAACTACCAGGAGTTGCCTCCTTGGAGTTAGGTGCCTATGCCAGGTCAGTTCTTTCTCTCTCTCAAAAAAAATATATAGATAGATAGACAGACAGACAGACACAGGTTCAAATCCCCACTCTGCCTGATTTAGAGCAGGAACTTGAACCCAGGTCTCCCATGAAAGTGCTCTAACCACCAGGCTATTGGTTATTCTGGGGGATCTCTGTTTCTTAATTCAATATTCATTGGGCCAGAGAGAAAGAGAGATTAACTGTACATCACAGTGGTTAGGGTACTCCCCTGGTTACAGGACTATCAGGTTCAAGTCCCTGCTCCAAGGAATAAGTATTGGTGCTTAATGCACACTAGTTTGTATAAATGGTGCAGGTAATACATATTATTAATATGATATATATTTATATGCTGGCTAGCATATATTATTCAACAGACTCTTGCTCATCACCTTGATGATTGTTATAGTCAAGGCCAAATTAACATATGAATTAGTGGTGAGGGCCTTTATATGTGATTTATAGTGTTTTAACGAACTGCGTAAACAGCAATACATAAATTAACACAGCTAAAACTAATACTCGTTGTAACACAAGAAAAGCCTTAGATGCAACTTTTACCAAGTGTGGGAAATCAGTATTTTACGATCCCCACCATGGATAAAGTCATTCAAGGTTTGTTTTGCCTTGTGCATGTCATTGCTAATCAGAATACTAATAGTATGTCTGTGTGTTTTTTGTTTAGCAATGGTTTTAAAATGTCAAGTGATTAATATGCACGTTAAAACTGGTAGGTAAGTTTTAACTTCATTCTGGTATTGGAGCTCACTTTGGATAATAGATTCATTTTGAAAAACTGGGATAAGCGTTATAGTGTGGCCCACAGTGCTTCATACATGAGGAGAAAAACTGAAATTTGTAGTAGTGACGCTACAAGTGAGGCCTCCATATATACATTTTTTGTAATTAGTTACTGCATACTGCTGTCCATTTACATTGTAGGTTATCCCTACTGCTGCTTGTTGCCATTTGGTAAGCTGTACAAGCAGGAGAAGAAGCGGCTAGATTCTCTATCTTATTGTTCTGAGCTGAGCCATTGTGACCACACACTGGAGTGGCAATGTCAAAAATATCACTTCAGCACACACATTGATATCCCTTAATGGAACAAGCTGTGTGTGGTTCCCTCCAGGTTTGTGTTCCTGTGTGGAACGCCAATAGTTGCAGGAGATCCAATTGTTCCTTGTAGATGCAGCTTTCCAGATAACCTACTTATTATCCAATTTATCAAATATCGGCGTGTCAGGATCCAATATTGATAGTGATACTATCAAAGAAATGTATATGGAACCAGACACTGAGCAAGATTGTTTTGAATAACATGTGCCTCTATTAGGATGAGGTGCCACTGACCCCAGATTAGGACTGGTACTAACAGGGAATTTGTTTACATGCTTTAATACTCTACCAGTTAGCCTTAGTTTTTGTTAGCTAACTGGTATTGCCCTCAGTGTATAACTGTTCACTTTTAATAAGTTCAGGCAATTTTCCTTTTTTAATGTGCCCTAATGAGTTGGTTGTGGTAGTTACTATATAATTCCCATAAGCAGTTCAAATAATTCTCTACCAACCTGGTTTTCCCTTACCTTCATATTAGTTGTTCCAGTTAGTTTGTTAATTTTTACTTGTTTACTGCTGAGCACTCTGTTTTAGCAAAAGAGTTAGCAATGGAATTTTTACCCAAGCTTTTTAGAGTTAATTTGTTTGTGATAGGAATTAAACCTTTGTTAAATATTTGAAAGGACAAGCTTTAATAACCAATAATTTTTTAACATAACACCAAAGAAAATAGTGAAAAATTAAACCAAAATGAATTTTAAATCAGGTTTATGCAAATACTTTGAGGGTATTAAATTTTCATGACACTAGGTTGTTCTCAGTAGACAAAGGTAGAAACTTGTTGAAATTGTTTGGTTAGCTAACAATTTGCAACAGAATCAGACATATATACTGTTATTTTTAGACATTTTGCTATGTTTTTATAATACAATTTTTGTGCTTAATGTTATTGGTGCTTAATGCACACTAATATATATGAATGGTGCAGATAATACATATTATATATATATTTATATGCTAGCCAGCACATAATAGTTAACACTTATTTTTAAGAGGCTGGCAGTGGATACTGAGAAGTGTTATGTCCAACAATATACAAGTTTTCAAAACAGCAGCTGGCTCTTCAAAGACAGCAGGAGCTGAAAATATGAAATTGATCTGAGTGTTGGCAGAGGTGAAGCAGCAAAGGTGAAGGACTTTTTCAGGTGTCAGACAATTGGCCAAGTAGGATGAAATGCTTCTCCAAATACTTTATGAAGTTTGTTTGGACTGTGGTTTGAGTAAGTTGTTGTTTTCCACATCTCTAATGATCACGTAACTCACTTAGCCTGAGCCAACAGAGGGCTGGAACTTAGCACCAGAGCTAAAAGAGAGCTGAAACTAGCTTGTTAGCTAACTTGGGTTAAAATAGCAGTGAATACGTGACAACTTGGCTTTTAACTCGGTTTAGTCGCTTTAAAGCCTGTAGGGGATCCTAGGAGTTAAGCTGCTAACCCGAGTTAAAAGCCAAGTTGTCATGTCATCACTGCTATTTTAACCTGTTAGCTAACTCCTGATTAGAACATGACCCCCTTTGCGGGGGGGAGGGCATTGAAGATATACCCTGGGACAACTCTGGTATCAGCTTTTTTTGTCCCTCTGTTTATAATTCTCAGGTTTTTCTCTTAAATAATGCATAACTAGAGGCAGATCAGGTTGAAATAAAAGATAGACTGAACAGCCACATCATTTTCCTCTGTTTGAACTCAGCCTATTTACTTTTGCATACACTCTTCTCTTTACAAAGAAGAAAGTTCTGTATTGCTCCTTTCAATTACACATATAATACTCAAGCATTAGTTTCACGTCTTTTGGTTACCGTTCACTTTATATTCAAACATCCATCAGAATAAAATCTACAAAACAATTTTGCATGGATCCCCATCTCATTGATGCATTTTTAACCCCAATATGGTTCACACTTCAGATTCACAAAGGAACTGTCTTGGTAACACTATTGCTAGGAGTCTTTAGTTCCTATAAAATCACAACAGCCTTCACATCTTTAACTCAAACTTCTTTCAAGTGACATTCTCTCATTGCTACCTACTTCTTTCGCCAGTTGAAAACAAACCTTTATTCTTTCCTAAATCCACTCTCTGAGGGGACTTGGTGAAACCCTAGCCACCCCTGTATTCACACCCTACACACAAGTAGAATAATATTTGTACAAAATATGTCTTGTGAGGTATCATATGAAGGCTAATAATATGTTGGTTATTAATATCGTTGTAAAATCCATGTGTTAGCCCTATATGTAAAGTTACGTATTCTTGCTGGATGATGTTACTAAAACATGTTTAAGACAAGACAGTGCTGTGTCAGTTCAATAAAGTGCATGCATGCTTCTAGAAAGCTAACAGGTTGGAGTGTTTTGCTGCCTTTGTAAAAGCAGCTAACCTAACACTTTAAGTGAGTGGGACTGGTTCCTGCAGTAGGATGATTTGGGGACAAATTCAGGAGTGGAAGGGTACTAAGATCAGCCTGCAAGGAGTAACCTGGCTGAGCAAACCCAGAGTGAGGCTTGTGGGCTGCTGGCAGGCTGTTGAGGTCAGAGCTCTGGACCAAAGTTGCACAGACACAAGATACCCAGGATTACAAGGTGGACAGTGACCAAACCCCTTACTGGTTGGGGTGAACCCCAAAACATCACGCATGGGCTTGGTCTGCACCGAAAAGTTATATCAGCATAGATACATCAGTCAGGGGTGTAAAAAATACTAAACCTCTCACCAACACAGTTAATGAGGACAAAAACCTTCACTGTAGATGCAGATACGTCGACAGAAGAGTGCTTCCGTCGATGTAGCTAACATCATTCGGGGAGGTTCCTACACCAAACAGGAAAACTCCTTCCTTCAGTATAGGCTGCATCTATATTAAGGTGCTGTGCTGGCTTAGTTATGCTGGTATTATCTCTGTAATGCAGACATACCGTTGGTTATCCTTTTGGTAAACATGCTACTTCTTAAGCTCAACGCTATACATTTACCCTCCATAAAAGATCCTTTCCTTAAATGTTTTCCAGATACGTTATTAGCAAAATAGTATAATCACTGCCTTTCATTTGCTGACACTTTTCACTATTATTTAATCAGAGTTACAGTGTCTGGCATCAGCTTTTTATTTCCAATTAGCATAATGCAAACTTAAGATATATTTGTTTTCTTTCAAAAATTTGATTCTGTGGCCCACAATTACATTCATCATTTACTCTTGCTTTTTACCTTCTCTCTTGCCTATAGCTATTAGGGATAAATATTCAGCAAGACTTATATCCAGCCTCCCTTGTATGCATGCAAACACTTGAGCGTATCTGGCATATGCAAACACCTGCCTGTGCTTCCAAAATTCCAACAGACATGGCAAGCGTTAGAACTTCTAATGTATTTATGTTAGCATTTGCACATGTCAAGACTGAGGGCTGAAAATGTATCCCTTGGCCTCTCTATCTTGGAATAATTTTATGACCAACTGCTTTAATTCAGGCGTTTTACAAACTTTGTCATAGCGAGAATCACATCTGCCTGAGGAGCTACTTTCCCTCCCATTTGTTATTGCAAATATTTGAAAGACCATCATCCAACTGCAATAGCTGTTAACAACTTAGCATCTTTATTGACTTTTATGACTAAGATCTGCACTTTTTAAATTAGCAGAAATCACTGATTAACATTGAAGACACAAAGAATTCTGTCACCCAAAATAAGTCTATATTCAAAAAAACATTCCCAATAGGGAATTGTATTATGAGAATCCACAAACCATAGAAAAAAAGTAACAAAAACTCAAGAGAGAGTATTGGGTACATACCATCATATTTGACATATAAATGTAGTAACCCACTCGATAGTTTACAATGTATAGTATATTTATTAATTCACATGTTAGAAAAGTGCACAGCGATGTGAGAGAAACAAGAGGTACTTGTTTACAAATAAGTTCATAACTACCTAGCAGAATAAATCTACACCAATTCATTTGAGGAGAGTACACTTCAAATTGCTGATATAAGTACATAATATCAGACCTGTAAATCTCCTTTGCCTATACGGTGTTTGATATTTATAGTAAATTTAGTGAGCTACTGTAGCTCAAATGACTAACTATTATAGCTGAAATTAGAAAATGTTTCATTTTACATTTAGGATAATGATGAAGGATGCTCATTTAGTTAAAGTACATGACTGGAAGTCAGGAGATCTGGATTTCATTTCTAGCTCCACCACAGATCTCCAATGTGATCTTGGGCAATCATTTATCCTGTCTGTCCATCTGTTTTCCCCATCTGTGAAATGGGAATAACACATTGCTATCTCACAGGGGTTTTGTGAGGCTACATTCAATAGTGTGTATAAAAGGTCTTTCAGATTTAACAGAGTGATGCCCAATAGGTGTATGGATCATTTGCATCACCCTTACCATTCCAAAGAGGCACAATCAACCCCATTCTCCAATCATCTGGTATCCTAGCTTGATCCCAGCAAACACATAAGTAATCTATGAAGCCACTTCACTGTCTCCAACTGCCTTGATCATATCAACAGTTCTCATCTTTACCAGCTGCTTTACCATTCATCTTATTCAGTGCTTCTTCTACATTCTCTACAGCGATTGATACCTGTGAGGTTTCCCTCAAAACTCTTCTTTCTATGTTTCAGTTCAACTGTAAAATAGGGGAAATATTTTTTCGCCTGTTCTATGTCTTTCTTGTCTATTAAGGTTCAAATCCTGCAATGTGATACACGTGTCTCTGAGGATCCCCACTGACTTGAGTGGGGTTCTGTATAGCTGCAAGTCCACCCATCAGTATCATATCACAGGATGGAGGCCTCAGACTGGAAATTGTTCAGGACAGGAAGCGTTTCCTACTATGCATTTGTACCGTATATTGCATAATGGGGCTCCAGTTTTGATCACTGTCCCTAAGCACTACTGCAATATAAATACAGGTACAAGAATATAAATAAGAATAATAAAAAGGATCAACAAGCTGAACAAATGAGAAGGCTCTGTACATTAAAGATGTCTGATCAGAAGTTATTCCCAGAATCCTAGCCATAGATACAGAGGAAACAGTCTCATAAAATAGAAAACTGGGAAATCACTTCCAAATATCCAAGGTCACCCGCCTGGCCAACTAACCAACCAAACACTGATTTTAACCTTATTCAAGCTTAGCTTTAAAAATCAAGTTGATTCCATTATATGGCATCAGACAAACATATGAGACTTAACCAATAAAAACTGGGAAGATGATGAATTTGCATCATCAGCATGAAAATGACACAAACCCATGCAAATAAATTAGTTCTCCATATAAATAAAAATAAAATAGCAATGTTCCAAGAACAGAAACTCCAAAAGAATGCTGACTGATAAGACATAGGAATGGGAAAAATGTCCATTAAGATAAGACACAAACTACTTTGACTGATGGCTTTCTGCAAAGCAGAGGATAGCTGATTAAGCAGAATGTTAGTCAGTTTTATCAAAAACTGGAGTTTAAATCAAACAGAATTAAAATCAAAGATAAGCAGCAAGACAAGTAGTCAAGTAATGGAAAAGACCTTGAGCCATGCAGTTTCATACAGTGCCTTATTTTAACACCACACCGACAAGCGCCAAACATCATGGTCACAAAAGAAATGCATAACAGGAACACACAGTAGGGACTGCCATATTGAATCAGAGCAGTTGTCCATCTACACCAGTATCCTGTCACTGACTGAGACTTCAGATGTTTCACAGATGGTTGCAGAAATCTCACAGACAATTGGAGAACACCTTCACCATAGAGGAAGTTCTTCCTAAGCCCTTATCACAATTAGTTGGCTTATGCCCTGGACAATGAGATTTGCATTTCTCATATTTTTTTATTCTACTTAATGAGAACCATCTAAAGTTACATCATCTACATAAGGGTCTGACACAGGCTAGCCCTTTGAGAGGAACTGGGCTCAGTCTCACCTGTAACAGATCAGCTACCTCCAAATGACCCTGATCAACTGGGGATCACGTGACCCAGTTCAATTATCATACCCATCAGGGGAAAAGTTGGATGATTTCCATGAAGGGCTGGGAAACCTCAGTTGGGGAGGAGAGCTACATGAGGAAGGTGGTAATTTCTGATGGGAAAGGGCATAAGGAGAGGAGGCAGCTCCTGTGGCAGCCCTGGGAAAAGACTAACCCAGAGGCAGATCGCCTAGAGACAAATAGAGAATAAGGTTTCAGCCTGGGAAGGACTCCAGGGAAGAAGTCCAGAGAGTCAGGAGCTTGAGGAGGATCCAATCCTCCAGGGAGAAGGTCTGGAGAGTCAGCAGTCTTTCAGTGAGTGGTGTAGCAGGCGTAACCCAGGAGGGGCAGAAAACCTTTGGGTTTTAATGGCTTTTGGACTAGAGAGTGCTACTTGACAGAGCCTCCCTTGAGGAACATAGTCCTGTTACAAGACTGTTTTGGGGACTAAGAGGGAAAGAGCCATTGCTACATTACACCACTGTGGGCCACAAGAGGGTGCAGTAAGATATGCTGCCAGGGTCATCTTTTTTAAACTTGCTAAATTTTTGGACTCTGACATCTTGTAGCAGTTAATCAACATGTTAATTATGTGTTGTGTTTAAAATAGGTCCCTCTGTACTACTGAGAGAGGGTAAATAGAAGCACCTGCTTTATCTTTAGAACATAAGAACGCCTCTGACAGTGGCCAATGGCAGATGCCCCAAAAGGAATGAACAGACAGGTTATCATCAAGTGATCCATCCCCTGTCACCCAATCCCAGCTTCTGGAAAACAGAGGGTAGGGACACCATTCCTGCCCATCCTGGCTAATAGCCATTGATGGACCTATTTCCATGAATCTATCTAGCTCCCTTTTGAACCCCATTATAGTATTGGCCTTCACAACACCCTCTGGCAAGGAGTTCCAGAGGTTGACAGTGTTGTGTGAAAAAATACTTTCTTGTGTTTGTTTTAAACCTGCTGCCTATTAATTTCATTTGGTGACCTCTAGTTCTTGTGTTATGAGGAGTAAATAACACTTCCTTATTTATTTTCTCCACACCTGTCATGATTTTATAGACCTCAATCATATCCCCCCTTAGTCATCTCTTTTCCAAGCTGAAAAGTCCCAGCCTTATTAATCTCTCCTCATACGGAAGCCGTTCCATACCCCTAATAATTTTTGTTGCCCTTTTATGAACCTTTTCCAATTCCAATATATCTTTTTTGAGATGGGGCGACCACATCTGCATGCAGTATTCAAGGTGTGGGCGTACAATGGATTTATATAGCAGCAATATGATATTTTCTGTCTTATCTATCCCTTTCTTGATTATTCCCAACATTCTGTTCACTTTTTTGACTGCCGCTGCACATTGAGTGGATGATTTCAGAGAACTATCCACAACGACTCCAAGGTCTTTCCTATGTTAGTCATTATTTTGTATATCTCATATGTAGCCACTAATTCATCTCTATACTAAACAGTATTAATATTTTCAATCTCTAAACCCCCTTTAGTTCTAATATTTGAGATGTGTGGTCAGTGTGGAACACATTATTCCAAGTCAGGGCACATCGTGGATTTATATAATTGTTATTTTCAGTTTTGTTTTCTATCCCAATCACAGCACACTGAGATGTTTTCAACATACACACGACCAGACTAATGATAGAACTGTAAACGTGGTTACATGCAAGGCAGACAAGATTGTCCATGAACATTGCTGGCTTTGCGCTGTTTATATTTTTCATGAGATGTTAATGTGCTTTGCTTCAAAGTGATTAATGATGACATGACAAATCTGCTGCCACCTTGCTCTGTCATGGGCTGTTGCTTCCCAGTTGCTGGGGTCAAACTTGAAAACACGTCAGGCAGACGTCAGTGTCTTTATATCATTGGACTGGCAATAAGAACAGGTGCCTTGCTTAGCTGACCATAAAATCTGGTCTTGGGTACTCTTGAGTCAGCCATATTGCCCAGATCAACACAGGTGAACTTTTATGAGCATGCTTTGAAAGCCTCACATCCAACAGCAATGAAGAACTTAGATACTGGGAATCTTGTACCACCTTTGACCCCACAAACAAACTGAGGACAACACATATGGAACTAATCAAGTTTCCTAAGGTGCCCGTATGTTTCCATATCTCACAATCATATAGAAGCATTGTAAGTAGGACTTCCTGATAGACATTTAGCTAAGTGCTTATTTTGACTCCCCTATCACTCCATAGGCAGCATGACAACATTCCAAATGCAGAGCTGGCCTTGGCTATGCGGTGGGTAATCTCAATCAACTGTGGCATTCTGTGACCGCATACACCCTAGGAGCAAAACTTCTCCAAGGATTTGAGGAGCATTGTTGATCTTGCTAATTGGATAGACATTAGCATCCCCCAGCATAGTTTGGTACAATACTTCAGTTTTCTTTAGGCTGATTGTGATTTAACTGCATGAGCAAAGTGATCACTTATAAAGTGAATGTCAATCAAGTGAGCAACCAGTTCACAGTCATCAGCAAATAAAAGCTCCTGACTCAGTAAGTCTGCCACTTCTGTGTGAGCATGGAAGCACTGCCGATTAAATAACTTCCCCATCTGTGTGAAACTGGATATTCTCTGTTAAAGTCATGATATGCATCCATACGTATAGGCAACAACAACAACAAAGATGGAGAAGTGTGTGAGAGCCAGCACACAACCTTGTTTGTTCACATGAGTGACCAGAAAGGGGTCAGATCTCTCTCCTTTTTCCACCACTGTGGCCATCATTCCATCATGGAAGGGCCAAATAACAGAAATGACAAGGCATCCAAAGATGAACAAAAGTTTCCTGAGTCCTTCATGATTTACTGAGTCAAAAGTTTTAGTTAAGTCTTTGAACACCATATAAGGACCATAACAGCAATCAAGTAAATGTCACAAGGAAAAGCACCAGGACCAGATGGCGTTTCAGCAGAGGTCTATAAGCAGAATGGCTACCACATTAAGAAATTAAGTAGCACCCAGAGAAAGTGTGCACTCAGTCAAAGGCTATGTTCACTTCAGTTCAGTAGTGAAATTTTAGATGAGATACCACTATGCAACATATACTGACTCTAGAGTTTTCCTGAAAAAAAAAACAAAAACATGGGGGACAAACTGGACCCCAGGCAGGTTCCTACTCACTGAGAGTCACGCATGTGCATCTAAATAAGTTTTCCCTATGCAGATATGGAAGAATGATTTTGCATGGTTGTAAACACAGAAAATAACTTAAACTTGTAGTGTACAAATATAAGTGTAATGTTTATTCTAAGTCTACAAAACAACCCAAAAAGAAAGCATGAGGTATTAGGTTACATCTTAGTTTAGAGCACAGAGGCCAGATCCTCAGCTGACATAGGACAACATAGCTCACTGACTTCAGTCAAGCCCAGAATTTTTATGCATTTTCCTTCCATAGGACATTTGACTCTTAGGCACTCAGAAATTTTCATAAGTAAAGTTTCAGCTCCCAAATACTTGTTCCAGTCATATCTTGTTACTTAGGCAGCTGGCCTTAGCAATATTAACACAGCTTAAAAATTGTCCTTTTTCATTTCTTTTTAGTGCTACTGAAGCTTGAAAGCATCACCTAATAGCACAAACAGTACTATGAATACAAATCTCTTTTCAAAACTGTTTTGATTACTTTAAGGACTGGAGGTACACATAAGACTGTACTGGCCACATCCGTAGGAATGTTGGACATAAAAAAGAGGAATATATTTTGTTCCACATAAGAAATGTGTTGATGCATTTCACTGAACTCCATTTACTCTATGTATAGGGGAATTTTGAGCTAATATTTCATATCATTCATATTTTCCCTTATGCAGATCAAGAGCACCCTTCTCCAAAAGGACTTAAGCAAGCAGGAAATTAGCATTCTGACCACAATCTTTAGATCTGTATCTTTAAAGAGAATTTAATTGTCTGTACTGGGATTAATTAGATGAGGAATCTGCTATTTACAGGGTCTGAGCAAAAGTGTCTGCTGCAGTAAACAGTTCAACATCTCATCTATAGGCTGCCATATACACTTCTACCCTGATATAACGCAACCCGATATAACACGAATTCTGATAGAATGCGGTAAAGCAGCGCTCCGGGGGGGCGGGGCTGCGCACTCCGGCGGATCAAAGCAAGTTCGATAGAATGCGGTTTCAGCTATAACGCGGTAAGATTTTTTGGCTCCCGAGGACAGCATTATACCGAGGTAGAGGTGTATCATTAATACTTTTTTTAATAGAAGAAAATTTGGGCAGCAGTCTGATCCTGATGACTTCTGACTTTATATAGATCAGGGGTCGGCAACGTTCGGAATGCGGCTCACCAGGGTAAGCACCCTGGCGGGCCGGGCCAGTTTTATTTACCTGCTGACGCGGCAGGTTCGGCCGATCGCGGCCCCCACTGGCCGCGGTT
>NW_020664439.1:22418552-22423733 GCF_002925995.2 Terrapene triunguis
CCGCGGCTTCTCGCCGCCCCCATTGGCCCGGGACGGCGAACCGCGGCCAGTGGGGGCCGCGATCGGCCGAACCTGCCGTGTCAGTAGGTAAATAAAACTGGCCCGGCCCGCCAGGGTGCTTACCCTGGCGAGCCGTGTGCCGAACATTGCCGACTCCTGATATAGATGTTACTGCTTGGTCTCTACGTTCTGTGCTAGATTCAAGAGAAAAAAAATCAAGACACCTCTAATGAATTCTCTATATTGTGGCAAGATGTAGATGATTTTGGCAGGACACTTGAAATCCTGAGTTATACCTTTGGTTCTGAAGTTTGTTGCCGATTATCTTCAATTTGGGATATAAGGTGTGAAGCTTCTTTCTGACTTATTAGCCAACGTAAGACACAGCCATTTTTGTATCCCCATTCATATCATGTTTTGCTTTATACTTAAAGAGTGGTAGCTAATAAAATGGTTTCAGCTCTGGCATTCACTACTTTATCATCCAAAGACCTATGTGAGACCAAGTTACGCTCTTCTACCATCAGTAATAATATTTATCTCTTATATAGAATGTTTCTTCTGTACATCTCAGAGTGCTTTTCAAAGGCAAGGCAAGTATCATTATCCCCATTTTACAGATGGAGAAACTGAAGCACGGAGGTGAAGCGACTTGCTCAGAGTCACACAGCAGATCAACAGCAGAACCAAGAACATGACTCAAGATTCCAGACCCATTCTCACACTCTGCCTCAACATATGGAATCAATTTGCTATATGGTGCTTTTAATCCAGACAATGGCTTGGCCAAATATAGCCTTTGTAAAGGCTTCCCATCTATTCTGGGATAGCAGTTTGACTGTGTTGAAAGTGTTTTTAATTCTAACTCTTGTGCTTATTTATAAGGGGCATGCCTACCTCTGAAGGTGAAAATGCTGAACTCCAGGGATGGGGAGGAAAGGTACTGCAAGAGAAGTAATTGATAAAGAACAAAAAAGGAGATATTTGGCACATTTAAATATATACAAGTCTACTCCTTCCTTTAACTCATTTGGATATATATTACCTGAGTTGGCCAACCAACTCTCCATTTTAATAAACAAGTTTTGAAAATTAGAGAACTGGAAAAAGGCAAGAAAAGAGTGGTAAAAATCTTCAGAAAAAAGCAGCAAACTTGGCAATTGCTGCATGACGAGTCTAAATTTGATTCCTAGAAAAACTAATGTGAACAAGTAGTAAAACAAGTCATTAAAAATTAGTTTGCACAGCAATTTTAGAGATAAGGTAAGTGCTATGTAAATGGTAAGTAGAACTGTTACAAATAAAACATCTAGAAGATAACATACCCATGAGCAATGAGCCACATGGATTTATAGAGAACAAATCTGTCAGACAAGCTTGATGACTTTAGGAGAGTTACAAAGTTAGTGGAACAAAGAAAAAACAGTTGATGTAATATATCTGGATTTTATTAAAGCAGTTGATGGTCTCATGATATCTTAGGCCTTAAGTATACTAGGAATATTTTACTAAAAAGTTTCCCACCACTGCTACCACTTCATCTCCATCAGTGGCGGCAATGGAAGGAATGCAGTTGTAGACAAGGTGCCAGCCTGTTGTGTAGACAGATCTTTCTGAGTGCCAAGTTGCATAGACGCACTCTGTAGTATTAGATTACAGTGTTTCAAAGCCCAGTGCCCCACCCCAGTGCCCTTAACTTTGCTCCCACTGTAAAAATAGTGGGACTTTTGGAGCCAAAAACCCTAATACAGACATGCTCCCATTTCTGAAAATTAATTCAGAGTGGGATGGATAAAATGTGGATTGAAAAGTGGATGAAAGACCATAAACAAGTAGTAATGACGAACAGTATTGTATCAGCTTTCCCACAGCAAAGGGAGACACATTGCAGAAGATTCTAGAAGTGAATTGTTGGCTAGGTAACTGGTGCAGGGCTTTGGTTTTGTGGAACATTGGTCCACCTTCTATAAGGAAAGGGGGCTGTATAGTTTGGATGGTTTCCACCTCAGGCGAAGGGAGACCAGTCTCCTTGGTGACAGGATGGCTAGAATAGTCAGGAGGGTGTTAAACTAATAGCAAAAGGGGAGGGTAAAAAGAGGGAAAATATAAGCACTCAGCACAAAAACGGAGGTGTTGAGAACAGAATTATTCAAGGAACCAAAGGACATGAAGACAAGAAATTCCTGAATTGCCTATACACCAATGCTAGGTGCCTGGCTAACAAACAAGAGAAATTGGAATTGCTCATTTACAAGTATATGTTCAATATAGCTGGGATGATTCACACCACTGCATATTTTTTTAAATCAATGGTTATAACCTATTTAGGAAGGATCAAGTGTGCAAAACGGGAAGGGAGTAGCACTCTGTCAAAAACAACATTACCTGTTTCTGAGTCACAGATAACTTAGAAGAAAATGAACTTGAATGCTTATGGATTAGTGTCGTAACAGATAAAGCACAAGATGGTATACTAGATGCTGTCTGCTACAGACCACCAGGTCCCACTGAGGAGCAGGATAACTGCTTCTTTACACACTACTGACAATGTGTGTGTGTGTTGGGGGGGGAAACACTTATCATGGGGGACTTCAATTTGAGTGACATATGCTAGAATCTCATGTTGCCATTACTAAAACAAACATCCTTGGAATTTCTAAACATTATAGATGACAATTTCCTTACTCAAAAGTGTTGCAAACAACATGGGGTAGTTCTACATGAGACCTTGTACTAATAGATGAAGATCACAGAATTAAAAATTAATGGTAGCTTAGGTACAAGTGATCATGACTTGATCACATTTATAATGTGCATGAATAAAGTCCAGCCCAGTAATATATACATGATGCTTTAATAGCATCAATTTCACACAGCTGAAAACAATTATGAACCAAATTAGCTGGGAGGGAGAATTTAATCAGAAAAGTATAAATGATAATTGGGAATCATTTAAGAATACCATACTATATGCCTCAAAAGCCACAATCCCACCACTAAGGAAGAAGGCTGTGCCGGTTAAAAAATTAACCTCGTTTAGATATGAAATGAAGGCAGCTCTAAAAATAATATATAACTAATGGAAGAAAAGGGGAGTTGATAGAAAGGAATATAAATCAGAAGTTAGGAATTGTATAAAATTGATAAGGGAAGCCCAAGGGACACAAGGCGACATCTACAGCCAGCAGAGTTAAGGACAATAAGAGGCAGGTTTTTTTTAATTACTAGGAACAAAAAGAATCCTGACAATGGTATTGCTCTATTGCTAGATGGATATGGTAAAATTATCAATAATAATGCAAAAGAGGCAGAGGTATTCAAAAATATTTTTGGGGGCAGGGAGATTAGATGATGTAGTCTCATCATGTGTGATAACACTTTCTAGTCCACTTGTATCTCTGGAGGATGTTAAATGGAAGCTACTGAAGTTAGACATTTTTAAATCAGCAGGTCCAGATAACTTGCATACAAGAGTTTTTAAAGAGCTGGCAGATGAGCTCACTGTACTATTAATATTGATTTTTAATAAGTCTTGGAAAACTGCAGATGTCTGGAAGACAGCTAATGTTGTGTCAGTTTTTAAAAAGTGTAAACAGGATGACCCAGGTAATTATGGGCCTGTCAGCTTGACATCGATCCCAGGCAAGGTAGTGGAGCAGCTGATACAGGACTCAACTAATAAGGAAATAAAGGAAAGTATGTAATTAATGCAAAGAAACATGGGTTTATGGAAAACAGACCTTGTCAAGCTAGCTCGATTTTTTTTATGAGATTATAAGCTTGGTTGATATAGGTAACAGCACTGATATCATATACTTTGACATGGTGCCACACGACATTTTGTTTAAAAAACTAGAATGATCTAAAATTAACAAAGCAAACGTTAAACAGATTAAAAACTGGCTGACTGATAAGTCTCAAAGTAACTTTAAATGGGGTATTGTCTTCAAGCAAGTCTATTTCCAGTGGGGTCCCACAGGGGTTCTTGGCCCTATGCTATTTAAAACCATTACCAATGACCTAGAAGAAAACAAAATCATAGATAACATTTGCAGATGACACAAAAGTTGGGGGAATGGTAAATAATGAAGAGGACAGGTCACTGACACAGAGCAACCTGGATTGCTTGGTAAATTGGGTGCATGCAAACAATAGGTGTTTTAATACAGCTAAATGTAAATGTATACATCTGAGCACAAAGAATGTTGGCCATGCTGACAGGATAGGGGACTATCCTGGGAAGCAGTAACTCTAAGTCATGTGGATAATCAGCTGAACATGAGTTCCTAGTGTGATGCTGTGGCCAAAAAGCTAATGCAATCCTGGGATCCACAAACAGAGGAACCTGGAGTAGGGGCATGGGTCACTTGCCAATATGCACTAATAAATGGTAGATTCTCTGTAACTGGAAGTCTTCAGTGACTCAGACAGAGGTTATGAGTCTATTACAGGAGTGGGAGGATGCGAGTTTGTGGCCTGTAAATGTGCAGGAGGTCAGACTAGATGATCACAATCGTCCCTTCTGGCTTTAAAGTCTATGAGGAGTAAAGAGGTTATTTTAAGTCTGTATATGGCACTGATGCAACCCCTGCTGGAATACTGTGTCCTGTTCTGGTGTCCACAATTCAAGAAGGATGTGGACAAATTGGAGAAGGTTCAGAGAAGTGCCATGAGAATGATTAAAAGATTAGAAACCATGCCTTACAGTGATAGGCTCCAGGTTAGGGTTACCATTCGTCCGGATTCCCCCGGACATGTCCGGATTTTTAAGCTAAAAATAGCGTCCGGGGGGAATTTGTAAATGTCCGGACTTCCCCCCGGACGCTAACAGGGCAGCTGGCCGGATGCTGAAACTTACATGGGGCTCCGACAGCCAGAGACAGCCCCTCTTCTGCTCCCCTGCAGCAGAGATCAACTCCCTCCCTCCCTGCATTCCAGATTGCCTCCGGCAGTCTGGAGCTCCTCCCCCGCCAGCCAGCCTGCCGGGACAAGCCTGCCGGGACAAACGGAGCCGTTCCTGAGCAAGCTCACGGAAACATTAGGAGAAGGCCAACAACAAGTGGGGCAGGGGGTCGGAGAAGGGGCAGGGAGGTTTTGGAGGGGGCAGTCAAGAGACGGGGGGGGTCGGGAGTTCGGGGGGGGTTTCTGGGGGACGGTGTGGATAAGGTTTTGGGCAGTCAG
>NW_020664439.1:22433733-22449353 GCF_002925995.2 Terrapene triunguis
TGTACTATATACATAGTCAAAAACTGGTGATAGATTTAACCTTTTGAAGGTGCATGTGCTGGCTGCCTTTTAAGAGTCATCTTATGGCTATTTTCTCCATCATGCCAATTCCCTCAAAGAGATGAGCATTAGTTCACAGTGACTTGATCAAAGTGACTTTTGGTGATCAGTCCCTGCTAGTGCCCCATGAGTGTGGTCTCAAAGGGCTTGGGCTAGCTGTAGAGTCATAGCCATACTCTACATCCACACTGGCTATACAACACCTCTGGACTTGCACTTCAATCTGAACATCCTAGGAGCCTCCAAAAAGAATTCTAGCTGACTCAGCCAGAATCTTCATGGGGGGGCTTCAGGCACACAACAGCCCCTCTGCATGCACAGTTTTGCGTGTTTGAAGCACGCAGAGCAGCACTGCACCCACAGTTTGTTCTGCATTTTACAATGTTTATAAAATGCTTTGGGATCTTTCTGAATGGAAGACACTCTATAAAATCATAATTACCTGATGTTGAGTAATTTCCTCTGCCAGCTGGTGACCTTTTCTAGCCTAAGATTCTCCATGGATACCTCATGGAGTGTTCTTTAGACCTATGGCTAGGAGCAGAATAGTTACCAATAGATGCCAGGTGTTTCAAGACAGCAGTACTAGATCATAATTATCTAGCTTTTAATCACTGCTGTTGACTTTATGGGTTTTGGAGTTTTATCAACTTTATTTTATTGTACAACAGGCAGCAGGATACAAAACATATTATAGCACAAACCCCTTCACAGGAAGATGAGCATGTTTCAGTATCATTTCCATTTTGTTTTACATCTAAAAGAGATAAAGAGCAGTTCATGCATGTAGCGAGGCGGTGGAATACCCCACAGTCCCGCTGAGGGCCGAACCTCCCCTAACACCAATGTGGGCGGAGCCACTGGGTCCGGCGCCCGCCCCTCAGAGGTCAAGGCACCGACCCGGAAGTATAAAAGCCCACCTGCAGAGCTCACTGGAGAACAAGCCGCCAGAGAGAGCAGATGTCTGTGGCCGAGCTCCTGCTTGGGAGACAGCAGCAGGCCGTGACCGGCCTGAGGACTCACCAGGCCGGCCAAGCCTACCCCTCACCCGTTACCCCGAGGAGGACTGGCCGAGCCTGCCCCGTTCCAGCTACCCCAAGGAGGAGCCGAGCCTGCCCTGTTCCAGCTACCCCGAGGAGGAGCCGAGCCTCCCTTCGCTACCTACCCGGAGGAACCGATGCTGGTGGAGACCACCGAGGACACTAGTCCGACCCAGGTACCCTACGAGGGGGAGTGTGGAAGTAGCCCGGGGGCAGCCGACCCCAGTCTGGCTGCAGCACTGCCAGAGCCTATGTCAGTGTGTTGCAGCCAGGATCCCCACTGACAGCAGCGAGTTTCTGCCGCTGCTAGGGCCCCGGGCTGAGACGCAGTGGAGTGGGAGGGCCTGCGTCCCCCCTGCCACCCACTCCTTGGGTGGCAGACTCCCCCTTTTCCCTGGCCTAGAGAGGCTGGGACCTCTTGCTCATTAACTCAGCCCCTGCTTAAGGGCCTGGGTTCCTGACTGCGTGGTTGCTGCCCCGCCCTGATTGAGGGCCCGGGGCTTTTCCTGAACTATTGGCTCAGCCCCTGCTTAAGGACCTGAGCCCCTAACCGTGTGTTTGCTGTCCCACACTACCACCGGACCAGGACTGACGGCGGACCAGAGCGAGGCGGTGGGATACCCCACAGCCCTGCTGAGGGCCGAACCTCAGCCGAGACCTCTACAATGCAATATAGGGATCAATTCTGCAGCCTCTACTCCTGATGAATAATTCCATTGATTCAAGCAATACTCAGTGGGTGAAATTCACCTGTGTGAAAGCCCTCCACACTTCTTAAGCTCTGCATAGAGGCATCATGGAGGTTCTTCTGGGTGAGCAGCTGTACTGTGGTGTGTCCATTTTCCCCCATGGGACAGAAGAGATCTCCATGCCAGGCCTACACAGGTCGGATGGTTACATAACACTGAGTGGAGAGAAAGGTGGCCTAGGAAAGGTACTACGGATACACACTGATGTATTCCACACAGCAACCCCTGCACTCTCTGGCCTTTGTGCATGGATTTCACCTTCCCAAACCAACCCCACACTCCAAACAGAACCCTAATATTGAGGCCTTTTGTCCGGGGGACAGATTTAGCCCAATGTGAGTAAGGGTTGCAAAAGTCAGGCCCTAGAGAGTCTTACATGGGAAAACTGTTACTGATTGCATTCCCAACGAGAGTGGGGACTTTAAATCATTCTCTACACCAGAGTTTAAATCAAGGCATTAAAAAAAGAAAAAAACATGACTTAAGATCTATTTTGTAGAGTTCTCAAGATCAGCTTTACAGGACAGGGTCAAAGATCAGAAATCATAAGTGGACTGGGGGGCATTCTTCCTAAAAAATGTTAGTGGCTATTTTTCATGTCAGTTTTTGAAACATGATTCACAATTAATGAGCCTTTTTCTGAAATTAAACATAACTGGAAGGAAGACAATTCACAGATCTCAAACAATGGATAAACCTAATTGTTTGCAAGGCAAAACATGGGAAATCAAAGTTTTAAAGAGAAGGAAAAGTTATAGCACACACATGCATTGTTTGTCACAGGAACTCATGAGAAGAGTCAAAATAAATTTCCTATACTCTACAGTAAACATAATTTAACACATTTAATATTTCAACTAATTGCTTGAAACTACTCCCAAGACCATACTGCACTACATTGAATGTACAGTATTTGTACAAATTACTTGCAGACATCTAGCCCAAGCCCTTTGAGACCATGCTCATGGGGCACTAGCAGGGACTGATCACCAAAAGTCACTTTGATCAAGTCACTGTGAACTAATGCTCATCTCTTAGCAGTTTTGCAACCCTTACTCAAATTGTGCAGCTGAATAGTCAGAGTGCAAACCATGGTTGAAATTCTGGATCCAGTGAAATTAATGGCAAAATTTGTGAAAACTCTAAAAATCCTTATTTTTTGTCACAGAAGTCATGTTCATGATAAATATACAGTTTTAGGGCCTGTCCTGCAAAGACTTACACGCTTAACTTTAAGCATATAAGTGGTCCCATTGACTTCAGCAAGACTACTCATCAATAAAGATAATGTCCTGCATGTTTGCAGGTGTGACGTTGTGCAGTCTATATGGTTTTATAAAAATATGATAATAAGTTAATATAATGTAACTGGGATATGCTTCATGCAAAAGGTCTCTTGTAAGGTATCATTACAAAGCTTATAATCTACTGAGTGTGATCATCCTATTTGTATAAATGTACCACTCTTGTATATAAAACTAGAAATATAAAATATAACTCTGAGGGCCTATTGTAATTATGCAAAGTGTGGGCCATTAATGGTGGTTTGGAATCTTGATGACTTTCATTAACCAGGACCATTGTCTGCAGATGGCTGTGTTTTACCTGTGAGTCTTCCTCTATATGTGTGTGCTGGCAAGTGAGTAATGAAGTCTTGCAGTGACATGTGATCATGTCACCTGAACTAGAATCCATCTTTAACCTGGTGCTTTTCCAGTGAGGGGGTGTGGAAACCCAGAGGGACAAAGGGTTCCTGCCTTATGCAAAAGATATATAAAGGGGTGGAAGAGAACAAAGGGAGAGAGAGCCATCATGAAGAATCCCCTACTACCTGAGCTGGAACAAGAGCTGTACCAGGGGAAAGAATTGTGCCCAGGCCTGGAAGATGTCCAGTCTGAGTTTAAAAAAAAAAAAACTTACTAAAGCATCTCTGAGGGTGAGATTATCTGTATTCAGTTTGATTAGACATAGATTTGCGCATTTTATTTTATTTTGCTTGGTGACTTACTTTGTTCTGTCTGTTACTACTTGGAACCACTTAAATCCTACTTTCTGTATTTAATAAAATCACTTTTTACTTAGTAATTAACTCAGAGTATGTATTAATACTTGGGGGAGCAAACAACTGTGCATATCTCTTTATCAATGTTATAGAGGGTGAACAATTTATGAGTTTACCCTTCATAAGCTTTATACAGGGTAAAACGGATTTATTTGGGTTTAGACCCCATTGGGAGTTGGGCATCTGAGTGCTAAAGACAAGAACACTTCTGTGAGCTGCTTTCAGGTAAACCTGCAGCTTTGGGGCAAGTAATTCAGACCCTGGGTCTGTGTTGGAGTAGACGGGAGTGTCTGGCTCAGCAAGACAGGGTGCTGGAGTCCTGAGCTGGCAGGGAAGGCAGGGGTGGAAGTAGTCTTGGCACATCGGGTGGCAGCTCCCAAGGGGGTTTCTGTGATCCAATCCATCACAGCAGGGTTTGAGGCCTAGTCATAACCAACATCTTGAGCTGCACTCAGATCGAAACAGCAGTGGAGATCTTGGTGCACCATTGCAATAAACTCCTCTAGTGCTTTGGAAATAGTTCTTTGAATATGAACATCGTGCTAAACAGAAAAATAATAGTCTGGACCCCAAAGTAAAATGTTGTAACCTATCCCAAAACAATTTTAGGTTGCCTTTTAAACATTTAATCCAAACAAATTGCCTTTATCACCACAGGAGGGAGAACAGTCAAACCAACCATGGATTTACAGCACAAACAGTTCAGAAATTGTCTCCAACTGTCAAGATTGAAAGTCTCTCCTATATTTTATATATATATAAAACTATATATATATATATATATATATAATTTTTATTCGCTGGCAGTGAGGATGGTGGTTTTTATAAAATAGTCTAGGAACTGTGCTAAAGCCATTAATTCATACCTGGCACCCATCAGATGGTAGCATTTTTCATTTACTAGAAACTTGCATTGAACTTAAATAAATGACCTAGAGATGAGAAGCCAGGTTACTTATAGAGAAGGAGTTTCAAGACTCAAGTGATTCTACTTTTTCTAGTTGTTTTAAGAGAGGCCCCCATCCTGCATGGTGCTGAGCCCTCATAATCCTTGATTCCATATTACTTACAACAAATACATTAAAAGAGCATGAAGATTACAAGGTCCCTCACTCAAGTTAGGCATTATGTTGGCTGTTCCACCTTAGTTCAGACCCCTTGTAGAAACACATTATGATGCAGTCTTTAATTACGTTTCACATACTATTTTTTCCAAAGGACCCAATCTCACTCAGTTCACAGCATAGTGCTCAATTAATAAGCAGCTATTCAATATTTTGCTTTATCTAATGTGTGGCCATAGGCCTTATTTACTGCACACTATTCAAACCTTGCTGTGATAACAGAATTATTCATTTCCTCATGGGCTTTTCTATGTCCCTCATCACCATAGCATCTGAGTGCTTCACAAACAATTGATCTTTAAAACAACCTTGTGAGGTTAGGAGTGGTATTATTGCCATTTTACAGATGGGGACTGAGGCACAGAGCGATTAAGGCTAAGAAGCGTGCACCAATTTTGAGTGACCAGTTTAAGACACCTAGGATCTAATTTCAGAGTACCTAGCATTATATTTTCCCACCACAGCTACCACTGAATTCAGTTGCCAACACAAGTGCTCAGCACTTCTCCAAATCAGGCTCAGAAAATGAGGAACACACAAGTCTGCCACTGAGTATGATAGGGCCAGAATTTCACCCTGGTGTTTAGCTAAAGGTTGTGTAAGTAAAGTGAATGAGTGTTTCAGAGTTACTATAGCTGTTGATCACAAGGGTATGAATGACACAGGCTATGTCTACACTATAGCCGGGATTGACGCTCTGAGATCAATCCACCAGCAGTCGATTTAGCGGGTCTACTGAAGACCCACCAAATCAACAGCAGATCGCTCTCCAGTCGACCCCTGTATTCTACCCCTGAAAAGAAGGGTAAGGTAAGTTGACGGGAGAGTTTCTCCCATCGACTCCCCCGCAGTGTAGATTCCACGGTTACTTGACCTAAGTTACGTCAACTCCAGCTATATTATTCACGTAGCTGGAGTTGCATAACGTAGGTCGACTTACCGCAGTAGTGTAGACATAGCCACATAAATTTCCCCTATATAAGGATTCGCAACTGTAATTCCAAAACTTCAAAAAGGTCAGAAATGTAATGTGTCCAGTACACCTAGCCAGAAACAGAAAGATTTGTATTAGAAATAGCTACCTTGTTCTTACACAGAGGTGGGCAGAATAATACAATCTTAAAGTGTTGATGTTTTTATTGAATTTAGTTGCTTTTTAGGAGAGATCTTCTCTTGCTTACTGAAAATTAAGTAAATCAATCAGGATTTTTTTCCCTATATAGTTAGCTTTTTTTTTTTATTGTCCCAGAAGGAAAGAACATATGACTGTTGAGTCATCCACTTATTGAAATCTTCATTCATCAAACTGTTAAACTCAGATTGTATAGCAGTTTGGCTCTGACCATGGGGAAATGACTATGCTAGCTTGATTGATTTGAGAAAAGAAAAACAGTAATCTAGACTTTCAGATTTTTCTAAGAGCTGGGCCTCCTCTACTTAAAGATCTCAGGAACTATACAGATTCATTTTGAGGATTCATTTAGCACCAGAAAGGGAATTCTGATGAGATATTTTAAACTTGAGAAGGTAATTTATTGGACAATATAAATAGGGCCCCTATCAAGATGTCAAATCATTTCTAATAGTTCATAGTGGTTCACTATGACATAATTTAATCCTGAATTACATCCTTCCAGCTTTCATGATATGAATTAACATCTCTTTTTAGATACAGATTAGGAAAAGTTATTAATATTTGAGGACATGAACAGCATTTAAAATAGAAAAGACTGGAGAACAAATTCTTGGGAGGCAAGGATTGTCTTCTTTTATGCTTGTTCAGTACCTAGAAGAATAAGCTTCCAATTCTGACTGGGGCTTCTGAACAACACTGCAGAATAAATAATATTGTTATAAACCCTCACTCCAGATTTTTGTCAGGATCAACCGTTTGTGATGCTGTGTATGCATGTATGACAATAAAATAGCATTTATAATCAACCATTTCTATATGGGTATCTGAATACCGTGTACTTTAAAGAGAATAAAAAAGTAAGACCCATTTCTTGTGTTAGTCCTGATATCACTTTCCTAGACCTGGAACATATTAGAACTAAATACATTTTCTTGCACAGGGCTCCCAAAGCTAACCAAGCTTTGTAAAAAACACTCAAAAATATTATTCAGTTTCAAAATTGATTTTGTTATGAAGCTTCTCTTTTCTTCTCATTTTTGTGTCTTACAAAGAGGCTGAGAAGATAGGATTTTAGAAATTTTCATGAAAAGTATTTATATGCTCTATTCAGGCACTCTCCTAATGGGCAGGGGCGGCTCTATGTATTTTGCCGCCTCAACCACAGCAGTCAGGCGGCTTTCAGCAGGCACCTGCGGGAGGTCCACTGGTAACGCAGATTCGGTGGCATGCCTGCAGGAGGTCCGCCGGTCCCGCAGCTTCGGCGTACCCGCCGCCGAATTGCTGCCGAAGCCACGGCACCGGCGGACCTCCCGCAGGCATGCCGCCGAAGGCTCCCTGACTGCCGCCCCCACAGCAACCGGCACGCCACCCCCCACGGCTTGCCGCCCCAGACACGCGCTTCCTGCGCTGGCGCCTGGAGCCACCCCTGCTAATGGGGGTGTATTCCCTCCTCACTCACACAAGTAATTTCCACTAGAGGCAACAGAAGTTATACAAGTACACTGAATGGAGAATATAAATTTTTTAAGAAAAAAACTTAGAACACTTTAAAGCAATTACATAGAAAACTTCAAGTAATTGACCTCTTGTGTGAATTACTCACCATGCTCCCACTGGCAAAACTCCAGTGGGAACAGGATCAAATCCAAAATAACTATTAATCAACACTAATTGCATAGCATACAGTGTGGAATTCATCTAGTAGTTAGCTGGAAATGATTGAAGTTATAGTGGCCTATAGTCACTATTTCTGCTCACCGACCGGGCTGTATGATGAGCTGTGGTCTGAACCAAAGCTCACTTAAATCAAAAGAAAGATTTGTTTAGCAGCTTTCCACTCGGAAACCTTTTCCCCCAAGTGTTAGGTTTCATATGCATCAATTCCCCGCCATTCAGCAGGAGAGTCCTGAGAACTCCCAAAACTGGCTCCTCTGTATTATGCCACTAAATGGAAGTTGCAGTTAGCTTTTAAAGAACGGTTGATATTCTTTACCCAAATTCCATGAGTCTTTTATGTTGTCCCTTCTATTTACAGTAAATAGGCTTTGTACTGCTTTCAAAGACAGTCTTGGAGGATTGCTTACTTCATTTTTACTGCAACTGGCCACAGAGCTCAAGATCTCTATCTGCACCACCATTCTCAACATATCACTGACCTTTAATACTCATGGGAAATGGAAAAGCCATGGCCTTTTACATCAGGAAGTTGTCCATCAACTGTTTGTTATCCAGTGGCTACTTTAATGATGATACCAGAAAGCAGTCAACTATTTTTCATAAATAAAAAAGCATCCCCCATTATGAATGTTTCCTGATTACTGTGGGAAATATAGTTGTAGGTGAAGGTTTGTTTGCATTTACTCTTATCTTTAAATATAGCACAATGCTTCAAACTTTTCTTACCTGACAGCTTACGGCCTGATCCTATGCCCACTGAAGACAATGGAAAGTCTCCTATTGACTTCAGTGGGTGTTGGATCCGGCTCTTATGTGACAAGACAGATCCTTGCAGCTTCCTAATGACAAGCTGAGTTGTGATAATTAGCAAAGTACTAAAAAAAAAGACAAAAACCTTGCCATTATTGCTCTGGCTAGTTAACATACACAGATTGACAGGAAGCCGCCACTGCCTCTACAAAAAAGTGTTACTGAAAATATTCTGTCCAAACGGTAAGTTTACTGCATAGCCAATTAGAGTACATAAGGAGGATGAACTAAATTATAACCTGATAATGGATCCAAAGTGTTTTATAAACTTTGCTTATCGGTAATGAAGTATGAGCATGAAATTGGAGGGGGCAGAGGGAAGTCAGCTCCTTCTGACTTCAGTTTCTACTGACTTCAGCGAGACTTGCATGTGATCAGACCCACACAGAAAGCACTCATCTTGTAGTGTTGGACTCCATGGTACATTTATAACACTGTTCTTATGTGCCCACCACTGTAATATATATAAAAAGCAACCAACAGCAAATTTTGTCTGCCTTGATTTGGGTCTGCTGGGAGGTTGTGAGGGGGAGACACCCTTCTTCCTTTCCCATCCACCCCACAATGTAATGGTCCCAGATAGGCAACAGTGATCCCTGCTTTGTGGTTCACTGGACACAAATAGGGCGCCAGTAGCATTGCCATTAACATTCAACAGCCCAGGAGGTATGTCTGGATGGCAAGAGATTGCAATACTGCGCTGGGAGGAGTGCATGATCCAACTGTTCTGTATGGATAGAGAGTGCTACTACTGAATATTCCCTGGAGGCATTATGTCTGTTCCTGGCCTCCGCAGGCATAATTGCTGTACACATTGATTCTTGGGTGGTGGTGGTTTTTCTCCTCATGTCCTGCCATCAATCATAGATTTTCCAATGTTGTGAACATGATATGTTCAATCTGTAGCCCTGATGACACCTTCCATGGTGTACAGTTTCTCCAGGAGCCAGCAAGCCAACAGATGTTCCATGGTTTGTATTTCATCACAGTCACATGTGTCTAAATCATTGGAATAACCCCAGTTCCACATATTGATTTTTACCTGCCAACTCTGGTTCAGAGGGAATTTAAAAACTACACTCTAATAGAATCAAAAAATATGTTTTGGGTGGTTCACCTCCTCCTCACATTCACTAATATACTTCAGGCTTTTACAGCTATAATTAAGGCCTAGATTAAACAGACTACAATAGACTTGTATAAGTCTTCAACACATGATAAAAAACCTCCTCAGTACTAACTGGGAGCAAAAGAACACATCTCACACTAGCTAAGTACTGTATAGAACTGTGATACTGCTGAGTAAGGAGCAGAGTTAAGCTGAAACAAACGTTTTTGTTCAGTTCAGAGAGTTCCAATTGCGCTATATTTTGCATTATGGACAACTTGAGGCCAATAACTGCCCATGATCTGCATGTTAGAGGCGATGTGGTTGGTTTTAGTGGAGTCCAACAGCACTATACTTTGCTTTGTTAAAAGACTGCCATTACCTCCAGTATCTAAGGTCTTGAATGGAAGTCTTTCTATTGACTTTAGTGGGTGTTGGATTGGGCCCTACGATAGCTATGCACTACATTCCACTTTGGCATGGCACAAGGAAACAGAAGGAAAATACAGCTGCAAATAATTCGTGTTGTGCTGTGAGTTTAGATGTTCAGACTAAAGCTAATCCAGAATTTTTCCACAATGTTTTTTTTTCCTTAGAAAAAGCAGGTTTGTCAAAAAAGGTCTGTCAAGTCCAAAATAGAGGCAGTTAGTAAGGCATGAAGACAATGTATTTTTTAAGCATTTTACAGCTTCCATTGCTATAGTATTTATGTGACTGAAGAGTCATGCTGCCATGTCAGGGACAGAAGACGTCCCTTGCCTACCAGTCTGTTCAATCTGTGGTTTAGGGGATAAGGCCTCCCACAATCTCTCCCATTTTCAGCATCCAATATAGTGGGCAGGCAATATGCTACTCCCTGCACAATAAAGTGTGACCAACACAGGCCAGGATTGCATGCATGTATGTAACTGGGGGAGCTGAATTGGGCACAACAGACCAAATTCATTGCTGCTGCAATTCCAGACTTAATCATAGAAGTTTAGGACTGGAAGGGACCTCAACAGGTCATCTAGTCCAGTCCCCTGCACTCAAGGGCAGGGCTATGTCACAGCCCTATGTTCCAGACAGGTCTTTGTCTAACCTGCTCTTAAAAACCAATATCCAATGACGGAGATTCTGCAGCCTCCCTAGGCAATTTGTTCCAGTGCTTAACTACCCTGACAGGAAATTTTTCCTAATGTCCAACCTAAACCTCCTTTGCTACAATTTAAGCCCATTGCTTCTTGTCCTATCCCCCGAGGTTAATAACAATTTTTCATTCTCCTCCTTGTAACAACTTTTTATGCAATCACTTCAAGTGGAATCATACCAGGCAAGAATTTAGCTCCATACCTTTCAATATTTGTTGTGTACATCTAGGCAAGGGTCTTCCAGTTTTTTGTTAATTGTATTTAAGATCTCGATGATCAGCTATAGTGGATAAGATTAAGGATATCAACCACAGGGTAGGGCTATTTCATACTAATTTTATAATAGAAATAAATTGATCAGATTCAGAGATCTCTTGGTCTTCCTTGCAGCACTTCCCTTTAACTATGCAGGCCAAAATGACTTAATGGAAAGTTGCTCATTGACTCAGATTTTGTATTATAAAAACTGGACTTATTTGCCGTATTGGAAATTAATTCACTTTAATTAGCTTCTACATTTTTTTAGTTCTGTTAAACAAATAAATCAAATCCTGCCATGTTAGGGAACTATTCATGCAAGAAGGGCCAGTTAGCTGCATGACAAGCGTACACTTGACAGATGACAAATTAACAAGTGTTTTTTGCCCTCGGGGCCCAGTTCTGCAAGATATTGCTGTTCACCTCTTGAAAGGTAACAAGAGTCTGTAGCTCCCTGTGAAATCAATGGGATCTGAAAGTGCTCAATATCTTGCAAGATAGAGCTCTTGGTGCAGAAGTAGGCCAAGTGAGCCTGACACCCAGAAATTCCCCTCTATTCAATAGTTCAAACTTGTGAACCATTTTAACACCTACATAGATCTGTTATAGTATATTTATTGCCTTTCACTTTCTGGAAATTTACTGACAATTTCTCCCTCCCATAGCACCTACTGTATATTTTAGAATTATTTCAATAACTGAATACTTTAGTAGTAAATTAATATTGTTGCATAAATCCCAGTTTGCCTGGGTTACAGTCATTTAAGTCTAGTTTGATACATGGTAGGAGGGGCCCTGGTCATAGGTGTTTATGGAGATTTACAGATTAAAGCAATTATGTCCTAGCCAGATTACATCCCATGTTTATTTGGAATTATTTACATATGTTGTTTTTTAAGAAGATGCGTCATTTGTGTGTTTATATACAAACATACAATAGTATATATTTTAAAATAATGCAAGTTTGGCAGCCTCCTGTCTAAACTGTAATGGCTTTCATGTGGCAGAAGAATTTTCACACTGGGTTTAATCAGGCATAAATCTTCATTTAGGATTTGGCCTATTCCGGAGAAGCCACGTGCATTGTGTTAATATAGCATAGACTGAGTTTATTGGTAAATACCTTGTCAAATATTTAACACATTGAGTTATTTTATTTTATACCTAATGCAAGTCATTCACCCTGTCAGTTGCACTGCCTACTTCCTTTCCTTGGAAATGGAAATGTCATTAGACAAAGTCACCATACAGTACCTTGGAGGTGAGAGTAAATACATGAAGTGTGAAATAAGTATAGCAGAACCTGGGCTTCACATTCCTAATGGTTGCTGAATATATGCAACCATAATGACACTGTATTATCCTCAGAGGCAGCAATGAGATTCATATCAACACAGAGACAAAAGATGCATCAAAATGCCAAGAATCCCCAATACAGAGGCCTTGATTAACAAGATACAGTACCCTAGGGCCCCAGGGAGTAATCTTTACTACAAGTAGTAATGCCCTCCCTAGACAGGTGGCAGAGTGTGCTCTGTCACTATTGGTGTGGACCCCAAAGTGAATGATTTGAATCAGTTTTGAGTGGACCCCAAAGTGAATGATTTGAATCAGTTTTGAGAATATATTCTCTCTCAATATTGTTAAGTATAAAAATGCTAATTTAAGGTCCTATACTGCTCCCAGTGAAGTCAACTGGGCAAATCCATATAACCATTCCCAATACTCAAACTTGTGTCCTCAGACATGGGGACTACCCAGGCAAAAGCAGAATATGGTCGGTTCTCTCTCTTCAATAGTTTAAAATACCATATTTATTGCCAATATATGTCAGCAAGTGGTACAGAGACAGTACTTGTAAAACTGTGTATTTGAAGTTACACCATCTCTTTCCTATTGTAAGCACAGAGAAGTACGAGGGACTACTGGAGATTTGGGGATAAACATCCCTTTATCTCAAATATTTTCTCCAGTGTTTGAAAGGTTACTCATAATATTATTCATATTACTGAAAGACAGAAAAATTGAGGGTGTAATTAAACATACCACACACACCCCAGAATAGTAGCAGGGAACTTTAATTTGAGCTAACTGCCCCTTAGCTGGAAGCTGTAGAAGGCTGTTATGCTCTCAATGGAAGGGGCAGGAGGAGGGGAAAGTGATCTTTTACTAACATGTTACATACAGAGAGAGCCAAATTATTGTAGGGGCTGAATATAGATCTGCACCAGAAAATCCACACAGAAAAAGGGCAGATGGTTGAAGTTCTCTGTCCCAATCCTTGCTATCCAAAAAACTCAGACATAGGTCTATCAAAAGGCCTCTGGATATTTCCAGGGCAAAGTCAGGAGGCGTGCACCACGTATTTCAGCATGGAAGCTCTCTGACTGGGCAATCACTAGTCCTTCATGTGCATTATTCCTGCTAAGAGCACAGGTGACCTGTGTGTGATGTTATGAGGATGCTATACTGGTGGTGTGATAATCGAGCCTACGGGTTCACCCAGTTGTGAGCTCATCTGCAAAAAGTGAGTGTAAGTTCATAACATGTCACAATAACCTGTAACAACAAATATTGATGGGAAGAGGTGCGAAAGACTGAATTAGTCCAAACAGAAAGGCGTCCAGATGTAATCAAAGACTATGTTACGGTCATGATGGGCGAACAAGAGAAATGTTGAACCAGAAATCAGTGACAGCCAAAATTGATATGTTGAAAACTAGGCCTAACTGATGGACAAAATAATGAGAGGATGGGCTATTTTGTCCATTACTCCCCTTCTGAAGTTATCAAAGAGACTCTAAGGGAAAAAGCAGGCTACTGTGATTCGGGCTGGCTGAAAGACAAGAGAAGAGGAAGGATCAAGCTTCATGATCATGGCTGCCACCTGCATGGTCTCCTGGGACCCACCATGACACCATTGTGCCTTCTTCATCGTACTCCCGAGGAACGTCCTGACCAGATCAGGCCAGAGAGAGGGGCATCACCACTTCCACTGCCTCCAGATTAATCCTAACCCCCACCTGGGATGTGAGACTTAGTCTCCCCCGACCTCTATACTCCTCCAATGCATCCTTTTCCTTCCCTTCTTTATTTCTCCTTCCTATCTCTCTCCTTTCCCGTGCTGTCCAACAGAAGTCTAGCTTAGCCAGCCAAGGCTGCATATTTTGCAACACTGCTCTAAGCCTATGATGAGAGATGCAACTAAAAGCAATGCTCTAAAACAGCCTGATGCTGATACAAGTTTGCCAGCTGTCAGAGTGGCTGATAAGACTGTTTGCTGGTCTGTGTTTCTCCAGCAGTGAGGTTGCAAGTGAGAGTTAACACCAGAGGCAGAAGCTGCATTTTCTAACTTTGGTGTTCTTTTCTCTCCCCCCTTGTGTGTGTCTGACACATTTTGTCTTCTAGGAAACAGGATTGGACTTTAACAGCTCCAACTATTCTTAAATTCCCTTTGGTCCCCAAAGAACAATTACCATCTAAGAGGTGGTCAAAGGTGTATTTTTTTTCCTTCTAAGAAATGTCTACAGCTGAAGGGAAAGGGAATAACAAATGTCAAAATAAAAGCCTTATTTATTACTTTACATTTCAAAGTCTAACTGTGACAGGTTCAGTCACAGAGATCCCCTTGGGACGGTCACCTGATGTGCTGAAATTACCTCTGAGCCCGTTTTCCCTGATGGCTTGGGACTCCAGAATCCTGCCTTGTTGAGCCAGACATGCTAGTCTGCTGCAACACAGACCCAGGTCTGAACCACGCCCCCAAAGCTGCAGGCTTTAACCAAAAAACTGCGCAGCAGGTCACCTATCTCCAGCACCCAGACACCCAGCTCCCAATGGGATCCAAACCCCAAATAAATCCATTTTACTCTGTATAAAGCTTATTTACAGGGTAAACTCATAAATTGTCAGTCCTCTATAACACTGATAGAGAGATATGCACAGCTGTTTCCTCCCCCAGGTATTAATCACTTACTCTGGGTTAATTAATAAACAAAAGTGATTTTATTAAGTATCAAAAGTAGGATTTAAGTGGTTTTAAGTAATAAACAGACAGAACAAAGTAAGTTACCTGGCAAAATAAAACAAAGCACACATGTTTAGGCCTAATACAGTAAGAAACTGAATACAGGTAAATGTCACCCTCAGAGATGTTCAAATAAGCTTCTTTCACAGACTAGACTCCTTCCTAGTCTGGGCCTAATCCTTTCCCCTGGTACAGTTCTTGTTAGTTCCAGCTCAGGTAGTAACTAGGGGATTTCTCATGACTGCAGCCCCCTTTGTTCTGTTCCACCCCCTTTTATAGCTTTGGCACAAGACACAAGACAACCAATTGTCCTGGTCAATGGGAGCCATCAAGATTCTAAACCACCATTAATGGCCCACACTTTGTATAATTACAGTAGGACTTCAGAGTAATACTTCATATTTCTAGTTTCAGAGTAGCAGCCGTGTTAGTCTGTATCC